>NC_135311.1:122241406-122337190 GCF_048772815.1 Callospermophilus lateralis | reverse complement strand
CCCTTAAAGAAGAACGGAATCCAAATGTTCCAGGACCCCCGGGGACTCTCCCTGCCTCCCCAGGTAAACTCACCCTGCTGTGCCCGACAGGAGGCTCCCACACCCCCACACCCCCACATCCCCCCACAGCAATGGGTGGATGAGAGGCCCCACACCACTGCCACCCACCTGCGCACCCTGGGCCTGTGGGTGACCCAGCCCCACCCTGCAGGCGCCGTCCGTCTCCCACAGCCCTGGCTGCACCCGCACACCCACAAGGCCCCCCACACCCACCCCAGGCCCATGCGTGCTCCTGACCACATGTGCCCCGACTCGGACCAAACATAAGCCCCTCCCCCCACACCCACCACAGGCACACCCCGCGCCCAGGGAAGCCCCACTTCCTCCTCCCGCCACCGCCAACCCGAGGGAGCGGGACAGCGGAGGAAGCTCCTCTGTGCAGCTGCTGGGGTCTGAGCCAGGCCCCGGGAGCCAAGGCCCCGGGCCCAGGAGACCCCTGCCCACCACAGCTAAGGGCGCCCAGCCAGCGCACTGCTGGACTCGGGTGCCAACTAGGACGTAAGCACGGGTCCTGGTCTCTGATACCCGGACCCACTGATGGCCCAGGGTCCAGGGTCCCTCCCCCTGTGCAGCCAGCCATGTCCCCCACAGCCACGCCAGCAGCCACCTGCGTCCCACCACCCGCTGCCCACACGTGCCTAAGTGTCTCCAAAGGGGGCACTTGCCCAGGGAAGCCCAGCTCCCGTGCCCAGGCCCTCCCCCACCCTGCGCCCGGCCTGCACCTCGCACACTCTCCTGGGCGCACAGGCGCACACTCCCCGCAGCAGCCCAGACCTGGCGTCCTTCCTGAGACTGACACCCCCACGTTCTCCTCAAGCCTCAGGCAGCACCCACCTGGAACCACCCCACAGCTCGCCCCAGAGGCCCTCGGGCTCCCCTCCCAGAAGGGACGAGGCCCAGCAGTGACCAGCAGAGCCCCTGTCCACACCCACCGCCCAGACCTGTCCACAGAGATTCAGAGCAGCAGGGGAGGCCGGCTGGGTCCCCAGGGGCCCAGCAAGGAGGCGCCCTCTCCCTGGGACCACCCACCAGGGCCAGCGCCCCGCTTCCTGGCACTCACGGCCCTCAGTCCCCAGGCCCCCCCAGCCGGCTCCGGATGCCTGGGGTCCCCTGAGGCCCCACAGCCTCGAGCCTTCCGGGGACAGCAGCCGGAGCAGAGCGCAGCACGGCCTCCCGGCTCGGTGGGCAGGGGCTGTCAGGGCCGCCCAATCCCTGGCACCTCGTGCTGCCGCCTGTGAAATGCGGGGATAAGGAGGAGGCGGCTCACGGAGAGGCCGAGAGGACTGCAGGAGGTCACTCAGGAGGCTGGGGCTCGCCCACCCGCAGGACCCTGCCCTCCAGCCCAGCAGCAAAGGAGCAGTAGGAAAGGCCGAGGAGAAACCAGGAGGAGGCAGCTGGGCCCGAGCCGAGCGGTCGGGGAGCAGCGGTCGCCGTCAGGTGTCGGAATCTCCACTACGATCTCTGCAGACTCGGTCTCCAGAAGCCTCAGCTTCCCCGAGACAGAAACAGATGCAGATGAGATTCTTCAGGCCCAGAGAGGTTGAGTGGCATTGCCAAGGCCACACAGAGGGGAGAGTGCAGAGAGAGAGACAGAGGAGAGAGAGAGAGGCTGGACGAGGGGGGAGAGAGGGTGAGTTATAGAAACAGACACACAAATTAGGTCAGCTGGCAGGGGGCCCGGAGCCCAGCACCCCTGTGCCACGCTAATCATGCTGCAAAAGCTAAGAACAAAATCAAGTGTAATTAGTTCTGCCCGAGCTGCCTTCCCCTAATTAGCCAGACGTGGCCTCCCCTCTCCTGATGACTAGAGGCGACTTGAGCAAGGGCTGGCAGGTCAGCTTTAGGTTCAGGCAGCCCTGGGTCCAAGTTCAGCTCTGCTTTCTTGCTGGGTGATCTGAGGCAAGATGCTTAACCTCTCTGAGCTTTTGTTTGGCTAAACAGGGACAATAATCATTTGCATCCCGTAGAACTGTGAGAATCAAGTGAGATACTGTACCAAAAGCACACACTGCCTAGTACACAGTTGGTGCTCGGTAACCTTTGGTTGGTAATCCATGGCACAGTGTCCCCCGGTTGGATGGCAGCTTAAGGCTGAACTAGGCCTGAGAGGTGGCTGAGGTCAACTCCCCCCCAGCAGACGGAGGGGCAGAGCCGGGAAAGCTGCGCCGCTCAGCCCGGGCCAGGGGCGGGTGGCAGGCACTCAGCCTGCCAAGCAGCTCTCAGAGAGGCAAAGAGGCTCCCCCAGGGACACACAGGCGACGGACAGCGCCCGGGAGCAGGGCCCCCTGCACCCCTGCAGGCGCCGTCCCCAGAAGGCCCTCGGTCCTGTGAGAACTCAGTGCCCCTCACGCTCACCAGCTCCACCCCGGAGACTCGGAGCGCCACCACAGGAATGTGGGCCGGGGCCAGGCTCCGGGCAGCAGGACAGCCAAGGGGGCCACACAATGGGCAGCCTGGACCTGGACAGGACGCCTCCGCCCCCACCCCCCGCCGTCCACAGCTGCCCTGGCCGGGAGCCCGCACCCCCACAAGCGCTCGCGGCTGGGATGTGGGCACCGAGACTGCACCAGGGGGCCCTGCTGAGTCCCCACAGCTCCTTCATCCCCGGGGCAGGGGACACCTCTGGGTCCAACACTTCTCAGCACAGGAAATTGGCTGGGCCTTTCCTGCCCCACAGGCCCACCCCTCCCCAGATCACCCTCCCCAGCACCCACCCTGCAGGCCCACTGCCGCTGCATGGCCACCACCCGGCCTGTCCACACCTGCCCTGGGCCCAGCAGGAGGCAGACAATCTCTGGCTCAGCCTCCTGAGGCACAGACAGTGCCAAATGAGAAAAGCCAAGCCTAGTCATCTAAGTAAGGGCCTCTCTGGATTCTGATGGTCTGGGCTGGCTAGAATTCAGGCCTCGGGCCATGGTGGTTCAAGGCAATGTCATTTCTCAGAGAATAAAAAATGGTAACAACCTACATATCCAACAATAGGGGACTAGTTAAGTAAGCCAGGCACAACCACAACATGGAATAGTATACAGCCATCAACAGTTTGTGTTTTCACAAATCCACACTAATTAGGTCACTGGAAGGCCTGAATGCACCACAGACGCCTGTTTGTTCTTTTTCCCCCAAAGACTATTTAAGGTTTTGGCTTTGGAAAGGCGCAGGCTGGCTCTCAGGAGCGCTGTGGCACAGGCTGCTGGCAGATCCCCCGACTGTCTTTCTCCCGGTGGCCCTGCTGCTCAGCTAAATCCCTTGGCTGTTCTTCCCGGTAGAGCAGAGGTGATGCACCCACCTGGCCCACCTGAGAGCTAGAGTACCCCTGGAGGAGGCCGGCCGCCGGCATACCTGGCCGCTCAGTGAGCGCTGGCTATTAACACTGTCATCGTCATTAAGATTAAAAAGTAGGTCACAGAACACAGGTGGAGGTGACCCTGCTGCGACGCACTCACCACCAGAGCGATCCCTAAGTGCGGAGTTACAGGAAGGGCCCGCGGCTCTCGCTGGCTGGGGCCACGGGCGCTTTCATCTGTTCTCAGGACCTTTCCGAAGGTTCCGGGCACTGTCGATCCTGGAGGTGGCCCTCCCTGGGCACATTCTCTGCTCTGACCACCCTCGGCCCCTCCCTCCGTGGAAACCCCACCAGGCAGCTCCAGAGGAGACCGAGAGGGACGCGGGTGGCAGAGGACACCCAGCCCGAGGGCAGGCGGCGACTTGGCAGGACGGGGCTCCCTCCGACGCCCACCCCCCACACCCTCCCAGCAGCCCAATGCAGGGTGCCGCTGTCCTCCTGCCCCGGCCTCCCGTGCCCGGACGGAGGATGGCGGCCAGCCCCGCGAACGCCATGCCCCTCTCCACCCCCGGAGCTCCCCTGCTCCTCCCATCAATCCCGACACCTGCCCTCTCTCCTCACCCTCTGGGCCACCGGGACACGCTGCTCCTTCACCCTGTCCCTAAGCTCGTGCCTGTGAGCAGGACCACCCACGGAGGACCATCGCAGACCCCGCCACCCGCAGCCCCTCGGCTCCCAGCTGCCACCTCCCGTCCTCCTCCCGCATGAAGCCACTTGTGGGGTCAGGGCTGCTCCCCCACACCCCTTCCCATCAGCACCGACACAACCGGTTAATCAGCACGGCCAGGATTTATTGGGCGCCTACTGTATGCGGACACGGGACAGGCCGATGTGCTCTCGAGGCTCAGTCAGCTGACCCAGCCTCCTGGGGGGGTGCCCACCTGGGGTCACACACAGCAGCCACTGTCCCGGCCCAAAAGAGGAAGTTCTCTCTTGGGGACTCTGTAGCTCCACCAGGTTGTCACCAAGGGATGGGGCTGCTGGCCACATTCGTCACCCCGAGCCCCGTTCACCAGATCACACTGAGCCCACTCAGCTTCCCTGGAAGCGATGTTGCTGGCCCCATTACGATGAGGAAACCCAGGCTGTGAGCCTCCACCAGGGCCCAGCAGGATCTGAACCCCAGCCAAACTCCGTGGCCAGCGAGCTCCCGAAGCCCGAAGAACGCATGAGAGTCCCGGCTCCTGATGTGACTCTGCCCATGGGCATTTCCTGGAGGGTGCCTGGGCCATCAGAGGGGCGCTTGCCGGGGCCAGGCTCTTCATGTGCACACCGTCTCACTTTCCTTCACAAACGCCTTCCTGGTGGGCACGACTGTCTGAACGTCTCAGACGGTCAAAGCAAAATTCAGAGAGGTAAAGCAACTGACCTGAAGTTGCAGAGCAATGGGGCCAGGGTTTCAATCTGGGATGAGCTGACCCCAAGGGCCATGCTCTCTGTACTGCACAGCGCACCGACCTCCAGCCCCCAGCGGCCCCTCCCTCCCACCAGAAAGTTCCCGGAGAGTGGAAGAGACCACCCACCCATGCACCCAGTGCCCTGCCCAGAAACAGGCAGCGTGGACATGTAGAAGTGGAGGACAAGGCCACCTGTGAGGCAGGTGGCCAGTTCAGGTGAGCAGCCCCACCCACTGCCCTGTGACTCACTGCAGGTGCCTTGGGCACGGGGTCTCCAGGCTGCACAACCAACTTGCCAACAGAAGGGGCAGGGGCCACCACCTGAGGCCCAGAGGCCTGCAGGCCCAGCCCTCAGGAGCCTGCGGGCGTCCAGGGCGGCTTCCCCTTCCACAGGGGGCTGATTCCTCCCCCTCTGGGCCTCCGTGCTCCACAGACTCAGGCCCGGGACCTGCTGGAGCCCAGTGAACCTGGACGGAGACCAGGATGGCACCAGGAAGTGGGCGCAAGGCAGGAGGGGAGGGGCTGGGACAGTGGACAGGGACCCCAGTGCCACCTGTGGTCGCCATACCCTCAGGACAGGCCTAAGGGCCAAAGGGGCATCGTCAGACCTCGAGGACCGCCTGAAGCCAGGTGAGGGACTCCAGGGACCTTACCAACCTGGGGACCTGACGGGCTGACCCTGGCCTCCTCTGGGAAATGGCCCAGACCCTGCTGGAGCCGGCCAGAGGCAGGCCCGACCCCCTGGCTGTCCTGGAAGCCCCCGGGCACAAGCCAAGAGAACACCCTGAGGACACCCCCCAGACACCCTCATGACCCAGGTGTCCTGCCCGAGCGTGGGTGTGCCTGGGTCCGCCGGCTGACCCCCCTCCTGTGTGCGGCTATTTATAACCTGGCGAACTCACCAGTGGAGTCCTCCGCCCCAGCCCAGAGCTGTCCCGACTCACAGGGTGAGTTCAGAGCCTGGTGTCACCACCACCGTCACCCAGGGGAAAGCCCGGCACACGGGAAGGAGCCAGACCAGGGAGGGGCTGGCCGAGCCCCTGAGGCCTGCCCAGGGCCACTTCCAGCCCAAGAGGAGGGTCTGACTGGGCCATGGGTGGGCTCAGGAAGGGAGGGCACAGACTGGTGGCCAAGCCGCATCTCCTAAGTCCTGGGAGGCAGGTGAGTCTCAAAATGAGCGGGACACTCAAGCTAGACTACTTGAGTCCAAATCCCAGCACTGGCCTTCAGCAGCCATGAGCTCTGGGCAAGTCTACTGCTCGGAGCCTCCGTTTCTTTACCTGCTAAGTGAGCATAACAGCTCTGACCCAAAGGCTGGGAGGGCGAAGCGAGGTGCTACGGACCAGGCCCTGCTGCTTCCAGCTGGTGACCACAGGCAAGCTGCCCGGCCTGCGCTCAGGGCCTCGGTGTATACACAGGACCCTGGAGCAGACCAGGGGTCCCGAGGACAGAGCTCCAGTTCTCACAGCAGGTGGTCAGCAGGCGCTCTCCTTCCTCCTGCCCTCTGCGGGGGCGGGGGCATGATTCCTGCCACCCCAGCTTCGCCCCTTGACAATCTTTTTCGCCTGTTGCTGAACACCTACTATGCGCCAGGCCCGCCGGGGTGCTGCATCGAGGCTGTTCTTTCCCAGTGTTGCAGTGAGCAATCCGCCTGGTTGAAAGTCAAGGTTCCATAAATACCCACGGATGAGCGGGTCCAAGGATGAGTGCGATCCAAACTCCAGACACCAACGAGCTGGCGGGGCTCTGGAGAAACCAGAACCCTCGCTCCCACCGGTGGGAACGCGAAGTGGGACAGCCGCGTTACAGAACAGGCTGGCGCTCCTTCAAAACATTCAACAGAGAGTTCCCAGATGACTCAGAAATCCTACTCCTATGGTATATACTCCAGGAAAATGAAAACACATGTCCCCGTTCCAAAAAGAAAAAAAAAAGCAACATTATCCATAATAGCCACAAAGTCTAAAGTAACCGAACGCCTATCCACTGACGAATGGATGAATCAAACCCGGTACGTCCCCGCAGCAGGTATCGGTCAGCAAAAGAGTGACATTAATAATAATGAAGTGCAGATCCGAGCTGGGTTTGAGTCAACCTGGAAAGCACTCTGCTAAGGGAGAGAATTGAGTCACAAAAGGCCACATGTTGTATGGTGCTACTCAGATGAAATTTCCAGGACAGGCTGATCACAGAGACAGAGGGGATGAGTGACTCTCTAGGACACTTAGGGAACAGGAGGCCACTGCCATGGACACAGGTTTCCTTACAGGGTGATAAGAACATCCTGAAGCCGGGGATGGTTGCACATCTCTGTCAACACACTAAAAAACTTTCAATCACAGCACCACCGTCCCCAGCCACGGGGAATAAATCCCCAAACCCCCCGTGGATGTGCAAGCCTCAGAGAGCCGCACCCTGCACACCCTACGTGTTCTTCCTGGGGTCCTGCTGTGCTGCCCCGTGGTACCAGAGTTCCTCTGTCCCTTCGTGTTAATGCCCGTGCCTCCTCTGTGTCACTACTCCTGCACTTTGGAGCCACTGTTCAGTACGATAAGGGTCACCTGAACACAAACACTGGGCTACCCAGCGACGGGGCAGGCAGTGGAGGCAGCCGGGTCGGTCTTATCCCTGGAGGACAGAACAGGACGGCTCGAGGTTTGATCACACTACGCAGAACAGTGAGCCTTTATTTAAAATTCATGAATTGTTTATTTCTGGGGTTTTCCATTGACTCTTTGAAACCACAGTTGTCTGTAACAGCAACTATGGGAAGTGAAAGCGTGGCCAGGGGACCACCGTCCACACATTACGGCTCGTGCGTGGAACCCCAGTTAGGCTGTGGTTTAAAAAGGAAGACATGTGAGACTGGGGCTCAGAGAGAGGGAGAAACTTGCCCAGGGTCACACAGCAGAGCCTAGACTCAGATGCAGATCCTGCAGAGAAGCCCAGCGTTCCCCATCCGGATGACACCTTGACCTGTCCTCGTTCTCTACTGGAGTATCCCCCGATCAAGTCCTAGGAGAAGGCTCCGTGACACCCACATTTGGACAAGCAAAAGCCACTCCATGGCTCGGAGGTGGGAGAGGCCCAGGTCAGCGATGGTCTCCTCTGAGCTTTTTAAAGGCCATGTGGTCAGGGGTGGCCACTGGGAGGGGACAGGCTTGGCCCAGAGTCTTGAGAGGGACTTAGAGGAGGGAGGCCAGTCCGGACGCTGGCTGGCCGTCACCTCCACCCCAGACCTCAGCTCCCCAGCTGCGCCCTCCGTGGTCTGGGATGCCCGTGGCTGGCCCGGCCGCCCTCAGCAGCACGTGAGGAAGTGACCCTAACAAGAGAGCGGTGAAGCGGAACCCAAGTTCCTCTGCCCTGTCCCTGGCTGTCTGGGGTAGCCCTGAGGACAGTCCCCTGCCATGGCTCCAGCCCCCGCCGCCCACTTGGCTCCCGGGCACCACCTCCACCCAGCCAGCTGGCAGCCGCCAAGCCCCGGGCTGGTTTCCGCTCTCTCTTCTCTGCACGGAGGCGTCTGTCCTGAGGCTGGGGCTGGGCTTGGGCGGCCAGGCCTGGGCCGGGCAGGTGTCTGAGGCGCTCCCCCCGCCCCCCGCCGGCCCTGTGGGCTGGACTCAGGCAGAAAGCCTACAGCTCCTGGGTCCTCGGGTCCAGCCCCCCGTCACAGGGACCCCCTCTCTCCCTGGCCCTGTCTCATCTTCTCATGTCTCGCTTTTCCGATGGAGGAGGCCACCTCACTGAACAGGGTAGAGGCCTCGAAGGATCCGGAAGAGGGGAGGCCAAGAACTCCACAGGACCCTGCCCCTCCGTCCCAGGGATGGGGTGGAGGAGACCAGACAGAACCCCGGCGCCCCTCCTGCCCTCCCCTGATGCCTCCTGAGGCCCAGAGCTCCCCCCGAGGTGTCCTGCGGCTCCTCCTCAGCCCACAGCACAGGCCAACCCCTGAGCTGAGTCACACGCCCTCCAGGGCTTCGGAGACCCCGAGTGTCCTGGCCCTCACCAGTCCCACAGTCCAGGGACAAGGCCATGGGAAAGCCCTCCCAGGTCCTCCCCCCGCAAGGACAGAAGACCCGGCTTCTGCCCCTGACCCTCCATAACACCAGCTTGACCCCCTTCCCCACAGGGAGCTGCCCCAGGACAAGGTCAGCCAGAGGCCCAGCTGCCCCCACAGGCCCAGGCCCCAGGAGATGAATGCATGAGTCCCAAAGGGTCTCAGGGAGCCAGAGCTTTGTAGAAGACAAAACTCACGAGAGAAGGAGCCCAGCTAGAAAAGACAGGCCAAAAGTTGGACATCAGACGGGGGGTTGCTGGGACAGTGCTTCTCCAAGTTCCAGGCAAGAACAGGACGAGTGACTTCCACCTCTTTGGCCACAGAGGCCTCTCATGACCTCTGCCCGCTCCTTAGCACGGAACCCTGAGTCCCTGCCATTCCCGACAGCACAATGGGAAGTGGCCCGTTTACAGAGGACAGCGCAGGCTCAGAGGACAGGTACAGTTACCTGCCCAAGGCCACCCAGGAGGCAAGCGGCCTTCCCTCAGACACGTCCCTCCCAACATGGGAGGGAGGGGGTGCGGTCCACAGTGCCCTGGGTGTGGGATGTGCCCCACCCCCAGCATGCAGGGGACAGTGGCCTGGGAGCCCTCCCACCAGGAGCATCCTCACCACGCCTCATAACCTCGGGCGTTTGCCAACAGCAGGCCATCAGCAGCCCTGGTCCCCGCCTAGAAAATATCAGCTGCACCCCCATGATGGGTCAGCCAGCATGCATTTCAAGAGTCCCAGGAGCGACCCCTTCAGTGCTCAGCTCAGGCTTCACCTCCTCACAGAGGTATCCCCATTCCAGCCTGGTCCCTGGAGAACACCTCTCTGCTCAGGGAGCAGACATCTCCCACTTCATCAGGAATGTTCCAGCAAGAAACAGGCCTCCCCGAGATCAGAGTACCCCGGAGGAGGCCCCCTGCTGGGTCCTCATGGGTGGGCACTCAAGGGAAGGGACCTGGCCTCTCCCACCCAGCTGTCCCTGTCCCCAGGGACACACAGCCTGCCCTCTCTCCTCCTCTCTCCCGGCACATCTGCACCCAGGTTTAGTAAATTACATGTAACTGGATCTTTACAGGAACCCAAGGCTGGGTTTGGAGAACTGGGGGAAAGGAGTATCCCTGGAGGTTAGGCAGAAGACAAAGCTCTGAGCCCCTGTCCCCACCCCCGCCTTGCCTTAATCACCTAAGGAGGCCAGATGACCAGCTGCCCCTCTGGCCTGGGCTCTGCCCCTGTGGCCTGGGATTAAGAACTGGGATTAAGGACGAGTGCACTGCCAACAGCTCAGAGCCCTAGCAACGTGTGTGCCTGCACGCTCACGCACGACGTGTGTAAGCACATTCAGGGCTTCCTGTCTTGATGCACCATGTGCGTCTGCCTGGGGTGGTCCAGGGTGGGCGTGCGCAGCTGTGTGGGTCTGGCCTGTTCATGCGGCACATCGGGCTGCGTCTCTGCAGTGGTCCCTGAGCACCTGCAGGAGTGTACGTCCCTGTCCGTGTGTCTGTGCCTGCACACATTTCCAAGGACATCTGACCCTCTCAAGGCAGGAGGGGTGTCTCCCAGCTTCCTCTGCCACCCTCCCAGGAGTCACAACCATCTGCAGTCACAGAGTTGGGGTGAGCCCTTAGTGGGAAACAGGAGGACGGCAGTTGGGAGGGGCCACAGACACCTGGACCCCCACCCATCAGCACAGACCCAGCAACACATCTGCATGCACAAAGCAGCCCCTGGCCCACACCTAAGTCCTCACCACCACCACCACCGTGGCTGCACGCGGGAAAGGACCACAGCCTCACGGCCGCCCTGGGCCAGGTCTGCACCTGAGATGGCCCCCACAAGCCTCCCCGCTCCCACCTCATAGGCTCAGCTCCCAGAGCACACGCAGGGGACGCAGGGGACGCTGGGGCGGCTCTGTCCTGACGCTGTGGTCGAGCTCAGTTGGCTGGGTTAGGGTGAGGCCAGGGACTGACTCTTGGGGCTTTTTGTCCTCAAAACTTCAGAGGAAGGGAGTTGGGAGTTCTGGGCCAGAAGGGTGAGAAGTAGAGAAGAGTCCCTCCCAGCCTGGCCCCAGCTACCCCCTTGGCCCCTTAGACCCCTGCACCCAGGACAATCCTCAGTGGGTGGGTGGGGCGCCTGAGTCACAGCTGGAGAGGGAGAGGTTCTAACCAGCCAGGGAAGGAGGGGCGGAGAGGCCTGAGGGAATCAGAGCAGGAGGAGGGAGAAAGGAGGAGGAGGAGGAGAGCAGGAGGAGCGGGAGGAGCCGCAGGAAAGACAGAGGAGGGAAGAGGTGGGCAGGAGGCAGGAGGGAGGAGGGAGCTGCCCGCCAAGCCCCAGCCCCAGCTAGCCCAGAGCGCCCACCCTCCTGGGAGGTGGAAGTCCAGAAGGTCATCCACACCCTTGGATCCTCAGCCCCAGCTGTGTCCCCTCAGGCCACACTCCACTTTCCTCTGCTCCCAGGCTTAGGGATCACATGGGCAGGGGGTTGGGGAGAAGGGACAAGGTGTGACAATAGGGAGAACTAGAAATAAAACAGATTGAGGATGTGTGAATGCAAAGAAAAGAAACAATGTAGCAATGTCAGGATTGGGGAAATGAAACAGAGGGCTGCTGGGGAGGGGAGGGGGATGATGTAATGGGGGAGCAGGCAGCAACAGTGTATCCAAGCGAGGGCTCCAGGGAGGTAACAGTGTAGTCCTGCGGGAGCCAGGAACCAGGAAGCCGGGAACAGAGCTGGGGCTGGGCCAAGACTCCTCACCTGTGGAAGAGGAGCAGCACTTGGGAACTAGAAGAGGGATGTAGGACAGAAGGAGGGGCCCCCTGGGCTCGGGAGCTGGGAAGAGAGGGCGTCTGCACTGGGCACTGGAGGAAGAACAAGAGTTCACTGGAGAAAAGAGTCCAAAGGTAGAAGAGCACAGGGTAGACACGCGGGGTGCTTGGTGCAACGTGGGTGAACAGGGCAAAGGGAAGAGGCTGGAGAAGTGCACTGAAGGGAGGTGACTTAGCAGAGAGCACAGGGCATGCATGCAGCTGGGTGGTCAAGGAAGGCTTCCTGGAAGAGGGGGTGGACCTGGGTCTGCATTCTGGGCAGAACAGAGATAGGTAAAAAGAAGCAGCATGGTACAGGGGACGGAGCCCTACTCAGCACTCAGGATGCAGTCCTTAGTCCTAGCTCCGTCACCAATTTGCTGTGTTGCCTTGGGCAACAAGTACCCCCCTGTACCTCTCAAGTACCTCTCTGAGCTTCAACTTCTCCAAGTGTAAAATAAGAGGCTGAACAACAGGATCTCAGAAGACATTCACTATGCCCCCGCTGCAGTTCCACTTTGGGACAATGAACTTGGACAAAAGCATTTCCAGGCTTCCTTCCTAAAATCATTTCTGGTCCTCTGGTCTTTCCTCAGCCTGGGTTAGCCTCAGCCCATGCCCAACACAGACAGAAAATGTGACAGAGAACTGACCCACATGGACGTGAAGAGCCTCTGGGCTTTGGGCAACCCCCTGCCCCCAGCAGCCACACAAATCCAGGTACCTAGCAAGGCCTGCTTGGCCTTCAACTCCTCCTCTCTGGGCCCCATGCTCTAAGGTTTGTGGAACATGAGCTGGGGCAGTGCTCAAGCGC
The DNA here is from genome assembly GCF_048772815.1 of Callospermophilus lateralis. Taxonomy (NCBI): domain Eukaryota; kingdom Metazoa; phylum Chordata; class Mammalia; order Rodentia; family Sciuridae; genus Callospermophilus; species Callospermophilus lateralis. The sequence continues at coordinate 122,324,726 of NC_135311.1, read as the reverse complement.
GAAACAAGACTCACAGGACTCAGGGGGCCAAACTACTAGGGTTCAAATTCCAACTCTGCCACTTACTAGCTCTGTGACCTTGGACAAGTTACTTCACCTCTCTGTGTCTCAATCTCCTCTTCTGTAAAATCAAGATATTACTTGCATCTCCCTCATAAGGCCACTGTGAAAATGAGGTGAGTTTTTATATATGAGGCATTTGGCAAAGTAACTCGACCCCTGTATAGACCAGACCCCTGTATAGACCAACACCCTGCCTGCCGGACAAGAAATGCGTTGGTTTGGATTCAGAGCCCAGCTTCGGGGCTGGGTTGAGGATACAGCCACAGAACAGCCTGGGGCACAGGCCAGGCCCCCAGGAAGTGAGTGCCCTGTGAGTGTCTGTTAAATGCATGGAGCAGTCCCTGCACGGAGAGGGGATGCCTTCCCCTCCCCACACGTGGCTCCCCGCTCCGCCTGGAGATCACTGCTTCCAACCACAGTTACATCCCTGCACACCAGTCCCTCTGCCTATTGACAGACAACCGTCCTTCAAGACCCGATCCGAAGGACGCCTCGGCCATGGAGCTTCCCCTGAGTCACCGAGTCAGAGCCAAGCCCTCACACCCCATCCCCTCCCCGACCTAAGTGGGAGCTTCCTGAGGCCAGGAGCCAAGCGGAGCCTCCAAGCACTGAGCACTTAGCACTGGCCAAACCAGAGGGGGCATCTGGTCACTAGCAGGGAGGGGACAAGGACCCAGGTACTGAACTCTGCCCCCAGGAAACCAGACTCAAGGCCCAGGCCCCTGGTGGCCCAGGCTTGATGGATCAGGCCCCCCAGGGTTAGGGACAGAGTCCCCCCTCCCCCACCTGTGGCCCAAGAGGAGCCCAGGCAGGCCACTGAAGAGGGTGGCCTCCCTCTCCCCAGCCCTGCAGGCCTGAGCTTCCTCCTGGTCACTCTGTGTCAGGCCCCAGCCTCTCTGGCCCTGGGTCTTTCTGATAGTCCCTCCACTGAGAAGACTGGAGGGGCCCCTGGGCCACTCATCAATCTCCCCATTTCACAGATGGGAAGTGGAGATCCAGAGAAGGAAACAGCTGTCTACTACCCTGACCAGCTGGGGGGACCCCCCACTGACACGATGATGGTGAGGAAAGCGCCATCATGAAAATGAAGGTGGCCACCAGCAGCAGCTTCCTTCCAACCAATGTCCGGATAGTCCACCTGCTCCCCTCCCCAGCACTGCCCGGCCACAGCCTGACAGTCGGGAACCAGCGCCCCGCTGAACACAAGGGGAAACAGACGCTGGTCAAGAGCTGGCCACCCGCACCTGCTCACCCTGCGAGCACCAGGGTCCCACTAACTGCCCCACCTCTCAGGCCTCGGGGTCCCCATCTGTAAAGTGGGGTGCCCACCTGCCCCGCAGGAGTGTGGTGAGGAGCACGCTGAGCACATGCAGGTACGGGGTGCACGTTCTGTCTGTGGGGCCAGGGACATCATGGCTGCCACTGTCACACGTGTTTGTCTCCCTGACCCTGCAGCACCTGGAAGGCAGCACCCAAGCAGGACTCAACGTGGACACCCCAGGCCCAGCAGCAGCCGGGCCCCGGGCTGGGACAGCGAGAGAACAGAAGAGACCGACAGAGGCACCCACACCCCGTGGCTCCGGGGAAGGCAGCTGCGACAGGTCCCCAGGTCTCCTGAGAGCATAACAGCACTGTCCCCAGCTCCCCAAGAGCCGTGGCTACTTGGTCCCCACAGGCCTCCCAGCATCTGCCCCCAAGCCAGGGGGAGGACAGGTCTAATGAGCGACTGAACTGGCGATCAGAGTGCAGCAGCTCGTTGCCGCGGCCCGTGGCGAGGGTTAGAAATCGCTCTCGTTAGAGACTGGGCTGTGGGCGGGTGGGGCTGGAGGATCGGGGTCTGCCTGGCCGTGTGGGGGTGCAGGGAGCTCTGGGGAGCCCGGAGGAGTCCCACCAGCAGCCCCAAAGCCCTCAGACATCCCAGAATCAGATGCAGGGCCTCGTCAGCACCGTCCCCTGTCCCGTCCCACCCCAGAAAGCCCTGGCCCTAACCTACATAGGACAGAAATCTGCCACCAGGGGGGCACAGCTCCAGAGCAGGGGATGGGCACGCAGCACCAGGCCCCGTCGCTCTGGCTGTGTGAGTCCTGTCTGTGAGGGGTGCCACCAGCCTGTGAGGGCAGCAGAAGACTCTGAGACCTCCTGGACCTTGGGTAAGGCCCAGGCCATCACCTGAGGGACGGCAGGCTGTGCAGGGGGCCATGTCTCCAGGGTCTCCCCGGGGCCGTCACTCATCAGGCCGGGGCCTGGGGAATAAGCAGAGCATGGCCAAGATGCTCCTGGCTGGAGAGCAAGTGGGAAGGACCCAGCGCCACCAGACTGAAGGGCCCAAGGTGCACTCCTGTGTCTCCAGTCTGGACTGCAGGCTGCCCAGCGGCTCTGGAGAAATTGTCCAGAGACTCAGCACCAGAAGGCGCTGGAAAATGCTTCCTCCAATCTGCCCTGAATCCTGCCAGCTCCAGTTGAGAGTCTTGGTCCGAGATCTCCCTTTCAGGGTGGTCCCCAGCCCAGGGTTCTGCTTTAATGATCCCCCACAATCATTCAAACTTGGTCCCCACACTCTCCAAGGGGACCTGTCTCCAAGCTTCTGTCCCTGGAGAACAAGTCCTCAGTAAGACCAAGAGAGGGGCAAGAGAAACGGAAACCCACAAAGGTGAGTGAAGGAAAACAGCATGAACAACCATCTGCAATTTCTTTTGTGTATTACTTCACATTATTAATTCCCAAACAACAACAACTCTCCATTTTAAAGAAAAGATTGAAGCTCAGAGGGGTTAAGTGAACTTGTCAAGGTCACACAGCAAGAAGCTGAAAGAATCAGGATTTCTACCCTGGACTAATTGCGTCCAGAGCCCCTGCTCCTCCTACTTCAAGTTGTACCCTTAGGCTTGGTGGCCCCCAAACAGTCATAGCACCAAGGCCTGAGAGGAGCTGAGGGGTGGGCAGCAGGCAAGCCTCAGGCAGGTGGACAACAGGGCGGTTGAACCCGCTCCATCTCGTGTAAAAGGCCAGCACAGGCGTCCCTGCCCGGGCCCCCCCGCAGCCAGGTAGGAAAGGAGCCAGATCATTCACTGCACCCCCTCCCCACTGCCGGCCCTCAGCCATGGCCGCTCAGACTCCCCTGTAATCACCACTTCCTGTTTGGCGCTAAGACTGGGCCTGGTCAGTGGGGGAGGGGAGCGGCCACCCCTCTAACCAGGGTCTGCTCAGGAGTCAGGAGGACGGGGCGGAAGTGAAGTGAAGTCTCCGGGCCTCCTGGAGTCCTGGGAGGCTGGGGGTCAGGGCAACTGGGGACAGGGCGGTGGGGAGCGGTTTCCCAGTGTGTGGTGGAATGTTCCAGGAGACAGAGGTCCGAAGGGGCCAGCAAGACAAGCCAGGTGGTCCCGGACAAGCCCAGCCCTGCTCCCGCTGGCACAGTGTTGGGAGGGATGGCAGGAGCCAGGGGCTGGGCCGTGGGCAGCTCCCAGCTCTGGCCACCCTGCCCCCGGAGACACAAAATCACAGGCTCCAAGAGCTGGCTGGAGCCCAGAGCCACAGTCCCTCTGTCCTGGCCAGACACGGCTGGCCCCGCCTGGGTGCTCAGACCGCAGGCCTGCCCCAGGCAGCCCCCTGGCGCCTTCCAACCCATGGACACACGCACGCCCTGGACGCAGCAGGACTGTCAGCCGCACTATCCCCCCAACCCACCCACACCAAGAGGGAGTCACGATCCAGGCTCCTTCTTTCCTTCGTTCATCCACCCACTTGAACCATTCGGTTAGGGGCCAAGTTGGCGCCATGGATCACACCTGCAATACAGCAACTGGGGAGGCTGAGGCAGGAGGATCCCAAGTTCAAGGCCAGCCTCGGCAACTTGGGAGTAAAGACTAATAATAAAAAGGGCTGGGGATGTGGCCCGGTGGGAGTGTCCCCGGGCTCAATCCCCAGTACAATAAATAAATCCACTGATTAATTCTGGGCCAGCCACTCAGTGGCCCCTGCTCCCAGTGAGAGGGTACCCCAGGAAGCTCGTGGTCTGTCTGCAGGAGACCCCGTCAAGCCACTGCCCTCGGAGTTTCACTCACTGTTAGGCTGCAGAGTGAGGGCAGAGGGCCAGCGCTCAGAGGCGGGGACACAGGTTTCAGCGCTGCACGACTCTCAAGGTCTGGTCACCACATGGGTGGCAGCCAGCACCCATCCAGGGCGGTGGTGGGTGTCCAGAGCCCTCTCATCCTGAGGCTCCACACACTGCCCCTCTTGGCTGTGCCTGACCACTCGGCCCGGCACGAGCCCCTCACCGCACACAGTCCTGCCAACAGCTCTTCAGTCCATACGGCTTCCCTCGCCCGTCCCGAGGGCTCTCAGAGGGGCCACTTTTACAGATGGCAGACCCCTATGAGGAGGAAGCGTCCGGGGCCAGGCCTGGGGCGGGAAGCTTGCCCTTCACACTCCTATCCTCCCACTTCGCAGAAGTGGAAGACGAGGCACTGAGAAGTTAAGTAACTTTCACCAGGTCACACAGCCACAAACCTTCCCCCATGCACAACTCAAGACGGCACCATAGACTTCCAAAGAGGGGGGAGAACTGAGTCGGAAGGGACACGGCACACACCTGTGAGGAACAGGTACTTGGTGAACAGTGACAGGTACAGTCAGGGTCCAGCCCCTCCCACCCCAGGGGCTGGGGCTAGGGAGGCCCCAGAGAGGTGAAGCAAAATGCCCAAATGGCACGGCAAGAGGCCATGGGATTAGGACAGCAGCCCAGACCTAGGAGCCTGCCAGGCCCTGACCCAATACAGCTGTGCTGCTTTGTGGCTGTGTGACTCTGAGTGAATCCCTTCACTTCTCTGTGCCCCATTTCCTCACCTGTAAACAGAGGTTCTGATAACTCCAACTCAGAAGAAGCTCAAAAGGACTAACTAGCCAAAACATGCGTGGTGCCCCCTTGGTGGGCCAGGCGCCCGGGGGGGCTAGCTGCTGTTTCTATTGTCAAGCCTCAGGTGAGGCCCTGCCTCCACTGCCCCACCACCCACAAGGCAGGGGCCAGAGGAGACCCTCCAATCACAGCTGGAGGCCGACTCTCCCCAGAGGGCAGAGCTCCAGGTTCAGATCCGTCACCCCTCGCCCTGACAGTCCTGCGAGTCAAGTATCTGTCCCCAAATGATAAGAAAACGGAGAGTCAGGGAAGGGGACCGCTTGCTCCGTGGCACGTGACAACCACTTTTGGAGAGAGTTCCAAAGTCACCTCCTCCAGCAAGTCCTGCTGGCCTCTCAGGCTCCCTCCTGGAAAGGCCCGGCTCCTGAGACGCACCACACTCAGTCTCCTCAGGAGGCCCCTTTCCTCATGGCAGCCTCCCTGAGGCTGACACCTCCTGTCCCCACTCCCCAGGTCACACAGCTGGTGTCCACCCCTGGAGCCCTGCTGCCTGGGGAGTCGGGCTGCAGATCCCTTCACTGTCCCTGGGCTCATCCCCCAACATCTGGGAGGGAAGGAGGCCCCCCAGGGCCTGGCCTGGAACAGCTCAGAGCCCCAGCCTTCACCTTTTGTAGTAAGGACAGTCTGGCCCCAGCAACCCAGGCTCACAACCACAGCAGCGTGGAGCAGCCGCCGGGGCCACCAAGGCTTCCGAGCGCAGGAGGGGGTGGGAGCAGGGACCCTACCCTGAAGAGTGGGTCACACCGTCACCCACCTTCCCCTCCTCACCCCTGCCACCACCCAACCACAGAATGACAACTCCACAAAGAGCATGGAACTGAGCCAGGCATGGGGCAGGAGGATTGCCCTTCAGACTTGGCAGACGAGGAAGACGAGGCACTGAGAAGGTAAGTAACTTTCACAAAGTCACACAGCCACGATTCACTGAGCTCCCGTCCCTGAGCGCATTCAAAAGCCTAAGTGACACCTGGGATCCCTTCCAGGCCTGGACCTTTAGAAGACCGTGTTCTTCAAGCTGCATTTCCAAGATCCCCACTCTCCAGGCCATTGCAGGGAGTGACTGGGTGGAGCGGCAGAGGTGGCTCTGGAAGGAGATGTTCCTCAGAAGGTCACCTGGCAGTCCAGGACTGAGGACTCCCCAAGGGGAGATCACCCCCTCAGACACACAGGAAGACCCAGGGGCCACCTTTCCTCCCCTGCTTGACCCAGCTGCTGCCCACCGGCTGATGTCCCCCCAAGGCCACACCTAGAGCCACCTGGCTGGGGCTCTTCTGGTCTAACAGCCTCGCCTGATACAGGCATCACCCTCTTCTGAGGGGTGGCATCCCTGCCCACCAGGCACCACCCACTGACCCTTTGCTTCCCAAGCCAGATGAGGCACAAGAGGGGTGACAACCTTCTTCAACAGCCGGACCCCTGGGGAGATGCAAGGCCCCGAGTGACACCATGTTCCCCTCCCACCTCTGCTGCACCCCTGCTCTGCCCGGTGCCAAGCCAAGCATGGAGCCTGAGACCGAGCCTGGGGGCGGGCAGAGGACTGCCCGATCTGCCACCTGGCACAGGCTCAGAGCCAGGACAGCCCTACCTCAGGGGCACCCTGCCTTGTCAAGGTCCTACTGTGCACCAGATCCTGAACCACTCTCATTTAATTCCTCTCTCCACTCCACCGGGTGCCAAGCACGAGCCTTGTTTCATGGCTGAGGAGCAGGTGCCAGCCAGGGAGCGACTTGCCCAGCCCCACGTCCCACCAGGCCCCCTGTCTCCACAACTTTGTCCTGTGCTCCTGATCATCACTTGCTCCTCCTGGGTCTGCGCACACGCCAGCTATTCTCGCCCCTGAGGAGGGTGTCTTCAACCCCATTTCACAGAGAGGAAGCCCAAGGCTGACCAGTGGGACAACCTGCCCAAGACCACCCCGTGAACAGGTGGTAGTATTGGGATTTTGACCCTGAACAGCGATTCCCAAATTTTTAAGGATCTAGAAATGCAGCTGAGAAAGTGTCCCCAGGGGCTAGGACAGGCCAAGTGGCTATCCTTCCTAGGGACCTCTTCCCCTCAGCCCCCAGGGGAACTGGAGATGAGGCAGGAGGCCAGTCGCCTCATGGGTGCCCTCCCCACCCCAGATGGGGAAGGCTGATGAGGATCCAATCCTGAAGCCCCTGCAGGGACCCTCACTAGACAGACTGGCCGCTGGGGCTGGAAGAGGAGGGCGGCTCCAGGCCGGCAGCCTGCGAGGAGGGACCCCTCCTTCTTAGCCCAGGGGATGGGGCCAGGGCATCACTGTTCCTAGAACTGCCCAAGAGGTGGGACCTAAGGATCTCCAGCTCACCGTACCCCACCTTGGATCTGGGCAAGTGCCACAGAACTCACTTGGGACCTGGCTCCCTCAAAGGGGAGACTGGTTCTTCCCCCACCCCCTTCCTCCTGCTTCCTGATGGAGCCGGGACCAAGTTCAACCCCAGCTGCTGCAGTCACTCCAAGGGACATTCAGGGGTCACCTCCCACACATCTCTACCTGCACCATGTGCCTCCCTCAAGGGTCCTTGCTCACGCTGAGGTCACCCATGCTCTCACGCACACCACTCTGATGGGCCAAGCACACGCCCACCAGAGGTCTCTCCACCCTGGACCCCTGTGCTCCTGCACACATGGCCCGGGTCCTAGTGGCCCAGCCGGTAACAGTGCACAATGGGTCACCCTCACTCAACCACCCACAGGGGGCCTGGTGGCATCGGCACAGAGAGAGGGCACATCCTCCCACGGCACACCCCACAGGTCCCAGGGCTCCTCGCTGGGGTGGCCACGCTGCACCCACACTGGGTCACCTTCACCAAGTCACCCTCCCCCGCCCCCTCGGGAGTCCCCACTGCCCTACTGGTGGCTGGGGGAGGCGACCTGAGAGAGATCCGGCGCACACCCTCCCCCAGCGGAGGAATCCGCCCGGCTCCCAAAAGTGGCCGCGGTCGGGCACACCCACGAGGCAAGCGCCGCGCTCACTCTGGCCCCGAGACACACCCAGCCCCGCGACCCGCGCCGGCCACCAGGCCCTCGCGGTGCCTCTCGGGCCGCGGCGGGGGACCCCGCTCCGCCCGCGGGAGGCGGTCCACCCGGCTGCCCGGGTGGCGGGGACCTGCGGGGACCTGCTGCGACCCGCGCTCCCGCCGGGGCCTCCCTCGGGGGAGGGGTCCTCCGGGAAGGGGACGAAGCCCCGAGCGACGGCGGTGGCTCCGGGCGGTGGGGGAGGGGCTGCGGCCCGGGCGGGGGTCCCGGCGGGTCGCGGGCGGGGGTCCCCGCGGGGCGGGCGCGTCACTCACCCCCGCGGCGCGCCCGGCCAGCAGCAGCAGCAGCAGCGGCGGCAGGAGCAGCCCGCGGGCCCCGGGCGCGGCCGCGGCCCCGTTCCCGGCTGCGACCCCGCGGGCGGCCCCGGCGCGGTGCGGCGGCCCCGGCTTCATGGCGGCGGCGCCTTTGTTCCGGCGCTGGCGGCGGCGGCGCGGCTCGTCGGGCTCCGGCTCGGGGCCGGCTCCGGCTCCGCTCCGGCTCCGCCTCGCTCGCGGCTCCGCGCCCACAGCGGCCGCGCCCGCAGGAAGCGTGCGCCGCCGCCGCCACCGGGCCGCCCCCAGCGCGGCGGGCGGGGCGGGCTGTGCGCGGGTGCGCGCGGGGGTGCGCGCGGGTGCGCGGGAGTGCGCGGGGGTGCGCGGGGGTGCGCGGGGGTGCGCGCCGAGCTGCGACCCCCGCCCGCCCTGCCCGGCGCGGCAGGCTCCGGCCCGGGGCTGCGGGACCCAGTTCCGCTCCGCGCCCTCCCCCGCCGCCGGGAGGGCTGAACCCGAGGACCCCGCGGGCCATGCCGTTCCTTCTAGGGTCCGAGGCGTGGATGGCGTGTGTGTCCCCCCCCAGCAGCCTCCTGTGGGCTCCATTCATTCCAGGACTCCCATCTTCACCCCACGCCCCAGCCAACCTAGGAAGGGGCCAGAGATCACCCAAGACCCCGACCTTCGTGTCCTCAGAATGCGGACTGGCTGTTGCCCTCAGACTAGGCCTGACCCTCCCTGGGCTTCAATTCCCCCCACCCCCGCCCCCGAGACCACCATGGAATGGGGGTGTGGGGTGTTGACTTGGGCCCTGTCACCAGGGTTGGAGAGGAGACACTCCTTCCAGGCACAGTGGGAGTAAAGAGCACCTCTGGGCGACCCGAGCCCTGGTGGCCTTGTTGTGTTTGGGGTGGTTTCTCCTTTGCTTCAGTCTCCATCTGATGTCCCACAGTCTCCCTATTTATTTGAGTCCCTGCTGCAGTTAGTCACTGCTGACCCCCACACCAGCCTGGCCTGGCATGCAGTGGGTGCTCAATACAAATGCACAGAATCACAGGGTGTGGTGGCACAGGCCTGCCATCACATGGACTTGGGAGGCTGAGACAGAGGGATAGTAAATTTGAGGTCAGCTTCAGCAAGTTGGTGAGGCCCTAGGCAACTTAGCAAGGCTCCGTCTCAAAAAAAAAAAAAAAAAAAAAATGGGCTGGGAACGTGGCTCGGTGGTTAGGCACCTGGATTCAATCCCCGGCACAGAGAAACCACAAACCAACCTGCAGAATCAATGAGTATGGTTCTCATTCACCTGAACTCACCCCACACAGGTGTTTTTGGGAGAGAGGGGGAGGGTTAAACACTTATTAATCCCTGAGCACATGTCCTTGACCAAACACTTTCCTTGGATTATCTTGTCAACATCTCAGGAGCTCCCTCCGTGAGGTCGGAACTGTTGATAGCTCCACTTCTTTGGTGAGGAAACTGAGGTTGTTTGCTGATGATGGCGAATTCACTTTTGCCCTCAGCCGCTCTCTGGCGCCTGGGTCCCTGCACCCAGTTCAGGGCCTGCTGGCAAGAAGAGGGATCTGCTGTCAGCCCAGGGGTGTGGGTGGAGCTCAGAGGCAGAGCACTTGCCTAGTATGCTCCCCGCCCTGGGTTCCATTCTACCCAGCAGCAATGAAAACACACACACACACACACACACACACACACAAGCACACTGGCACACACGCACACACCTCAAAACTGGAGCCGTTTGCCTGAGGAAAGAATAGTGGAGCAGACAGGGGCAGGCCCGGAAGGACAGATCCCCAGAGTAACCGTGGCCTCTGGGTGTCAGGGCCTGCAGCAGCCCCTTGGGAGTAGTCCAGAAAACAAAGTTCAGCTCAACCTAAGGTAGAAATGTGTTAAAAGGGGTCCCTGAGAGGAGAGGGAGTAAGTGGGTCCCTAAAGGGTGTGTGAGCCCAGGCTAGCTGTCCTTAGGCAGACATCCTGCAGAGAGAGAGGGAGAGTGTTCAACTTTGGGATTCAAAAATCCCCAGGACACCAGGCATGGTGGCTGACATCCAGCCACTCAGGAGGCTGAGGCAGGAAGATCACAGTTCAAGGACAACCTCAGCATCTTAGTGAGGCCCTATCTCAAAATAAGGGTTGAAAGGACTGGGGGATCTGGCTCAGTGGTAAAGCACCCCTGGGGCTCGATCACCAGCACCCCCACACCTCCAAAAAATATTCCTAAGAATTCTGAGATCCCAACCTCTGAAATCCCATTCCCAAATCTTTTGGAATTGAGCCATCTCCTTGGGGAGCTGGGTGGGGAAAGGCTGGGGGCCGCGCAGATGGGGAGCTTGGTCTTGGTGGAACAGCCCGGAGCTGGAGAGGTCTGGCTCTGGCTGGGTCACACCTGGGTTCCAATCCCAGTTCTGCTGTGACTTTGGATATGTTTTCTGGACTACCTCCCAAGGGGCTCGGGAGGCTGAGGCAGGAGGATCCTGAGTTCAAAGCCAGCCTCAGCAACGGTGAGGCGCTAAGCAACTCAGTGAGACCCTGTCTCTAAAAGTAATAGAAAATAGGGCTGGGGGTGTGGCTCAGGGGTCGAGTGCCCCTGAGTTTAATCCCTGGTACCAAAAATAAACTAAAGGAAGGGACCCGGATGTGGACATAAAATTCCCTTCCAGAGAGGCTGAGAAGACCAGCGGGAAGACTGGCTCTGAGGGACGGAGAGGTCCAGAGTGGGGGTTAGGAGGAGCCAGATGCCAGCACGGTGCACGGGAGGACTTCTGAACACAGATGCCAGTGGCTATTGTGAGAGGGGGTGAGTACTCTGTTTGGGGAGGTGAGCAAGACGCAGGGGGCCCTGCGGTCGCCATGTAGAAACTAGGCAGCGAGCAGGACCCTCCGGCTTCTGGAAACAGCAGCCTCTTCCCCACGCCTGGAGAAGCGGGGAGGGGTGTGTGTGGAGAATCTTTGGCCAGGCCAGGAGCGCCACCTGCTGCTCCTCAAAGACCCTGGTCGCAGCCAGAACAGAGGTCGGGACTCGGGGACCAAGCTCCCCAAGCCCAGGGCTCCCGGGCTCCTGGAGCTCGCAGACGCACACATCCAACTCCCTCAAGCAAGGCACCTCCACACAGTCACCCTTCCCTGCATTGGGCCATGTCCCAGCTCAGTGCCACTACACCCCGCAGGCCTGTGATGCTGTCCTCTCCCGGCACAAACTCTCGCAGCCCACCTGCCCTCAGAGTCACAGCATTTCCTCTGGGAAAGCTTCCCCATGACCTTGGGGTGAGCAGCGCTGGGAAGTGTCTGCCGATGACCACACACCAACCTGGGGACACAGATGAAGCCCAGCACCCCAAACCCCTGCCCATGTCCCAAGCAGCTGTCCCACTACCACCGGGCCTCACCCGGGGACCTTCCCCTACCCTCCTGTTCTCACAAGGCCACCAAGGGTACGCCCAGGCTCAGCACACGGTGGGTGCTCACAGCCCCAGAAGGCTGGCTAACCAGACTGGTTCCTTAGAAGGCAACGTACCCAGTAATAACTAGAGTCCCCTTGCCAGGAGAGCAAGTTCCCGTTACCCTTCTCACTGTCCTCCCAGGGTTGCTGCCACAAGGACCAAATGAGCTGACACTTCCCAGACAGCCTGGCGTCCAGGAAGACTGTATATGTTTTTGCTCTTTATTTTGTCCCCTTTTAACAGAAAAATCTAGGGCTCAGAGAAGTTAAGTAACTTGCCCCAGGTCACACAGCCTAAAAAGTGGGTGAGCCAAGATTTGAACCAGGCAGTGTGATGACAGAGCCTTAGCTTTCAGCACTGTGCCCTGCTATCCCCGTGGCCTCAGGAGGATTTAATGAGCCGGGCTTCCCAAACACAAGTGCCCTCGGGCTCAAGACTGCCACAGGGCCTGGAATACAACTCCCTGTCCCCTCCCCCACCTCTAGTCCACCTCCTCCCCACTACAACTTCCTGATTTGCCCTGGAGTCAGGAAGGAGGCCAAAGCACAGCCTTGGTTATGGGAAAAGCCCAAAGGGTCACTGACCCCCAAAACTCAGAAACTAAAACAACCTTCTGGCAGGAAAGCTTCTGATGGGGAAGAGCCGAGTCCTCTCTGGAAGACTCGGGGAGACTCAGAGGCCTTTTGCTGCAGAAGTCCAGTGTGGTCAGTAGGGTTAGAAAGATCCACAGGCCAGGCAAGAGGTGGGGAGTGTTGGTCCCCACCCTTGGGACCTGGCCGTGAGGTCCCACAGGGCCACACCCCAGCCTTGGCTCTGGGCAGGCCGGGGGAGCTCTGTCCGGCTCTGTGTGGCTGGTGGCACCCCAGCGCAGCCAGGCCTGGGACCAGGATTTGCACGTGGGTCTCTCCTAGGCCTGTTACCTGGGAACTGACCCTCAGGACAGCGGGGTGGAGGGGAGGGAGCAAGGCTGGGCTGGCCTTGCAGGAGGGGCCAGTGGAGCTGCAGAGACCCCCCTCGGGCAGCCCCCGTGTGGGGCAGATCTGGCCAGGCCTCCAGCAGGGGTTCTGCGTGAGGGCAGAGCAGGGCTCAGGGACTTCGGGGACCTCAGTGGGGTGGGGCCTGGCTCCTGGAACCTGACCACCAGGCTGGGAGGGGACCACAGGTGCAAAACCGGGAATCGCCTGGGAGGGAGCGGGCAGATGAGGAGAGCCAGCTGCAGCCGCTCATTCAGCCAATTCACCTCTGAGCAGAAGCGGACGAGTCCAGGGGGCCTGGAGGGAGGCCCACCACGCAGGGAGTCCAAGAGGGTCATGTGTGAGTGACTCTGGGGCTGTTCTGGGGCTGCGTGCACCACCTCCTGGGGTGGACAGAGCTGTCCCCTGCCACCCCCGTCATCTGCCCATTTCACAAGTGAGAAGACTGAGGCTGGAGGAGGGGGGAGCGTCTGGCCCCAGGTCAGAGCCTGTGGCGGAGCTGGGAGCCCGTGCCTGCCCCCTGTCCCCTAGGCCCTCTGCCCACTCCTGGGAGGAGCACCTGCACCAAGACCCCGGCCAGGTTCAGGGTTCAGGGCCAGGTCAGGTTCAGGGCCAGGCGAGGCTGGGCGGGGCTTGGGCAGGGGAAGAGCACAGCAGGGGGTGGGCGAGGCGGCCTCCCCCCACCTTCCTGGGAATAAACTGCATTTAGTCATTTTCCTGGAAGAAGAAAAATTAACTTCCTAAAAATATGTGTTCCTTCTCACCTCCCCTCGGGCGGGAGCAGCCCAGCTGTGGAGTCGGGGGCGGGAGAGCCTGCCCAGCCCCCCACGGGTCACTGCCAGCACTGTCCTCCTGCAGGCCCCTGCCTTGTTTCTTTTCTGATACTGGGGGGTGACCCAGTGGCACTTTACCACTGAGCTGTAGCCCCAGTCCTTTGGATTTTTTCATAATTCTGAGACACAACCTCACCGAGTGGCTGAGCCTGGCCTCCAACTTGGTGTCCTCCTGCCTCAACCTCCCAAGTAGCTGGGATTCCAGGAGAGGGCCCTGGCCGTCCTGGAGGTCCTCGACACACGGTGGGGTCAGGGTCTGTGGTGGGTTTTTAGGGTTCTGGGTGAGCAGCACTGCAGCGAGCTGGGAGCAGTGGGTGAGCTGTGGGTGGGCACAGGCCTGGCACTGAGGGGGCTCCCATGCGGGCCGTGGGGGGGGGGGCAGCGAGAAACACATAGGTGACTGCAATCCAGTGGGATGTCCCTGCTCTGTCCCTTGTCCTGGCCAGGTGCATCTGGTAGGCACTTTCCCTGCCTGGATGTGGGGGAGCGGGGTAGGGGAGCCTGGCGTCCCATCCTAGCTCTTGACCAGTGTCTCCCCAAAATCCAGGCGAGGATCACTAACAGCTCAGGACTTAGCTCTAAGTCACTCTTTGCGTGAAACCGGGAGACAGGAGACAGAAGCTGTGGCACCTCTGGGGGGCTGAGGCTCCCTGGGAGTTGCTGGTGAAGCTTTGTCCAAAGACCTGTGTCCTCAGGGGCTCTGAGGAGCCCGGGGGGTCTCCAGGAATCCAGGCCAGCAGCGGGGGCCAGGCAGGCAGGCCTCCTCTCAGCTGGAGGGCAGCTGTGGGCTGCAGGCTGTTCTGGACGCAGCCGCGTTCCTGCTGCTGAGTTCTCTCCTGGGGAACAAGTTACCCCAGACCCAGGGTTTAGACAACAATAGACTAACGCGGGTCAGGAAGCTGGGAGCCCCCCAGGTGGTGGCGGTGGTCTGGGAAGTGTCTCCCGAGAGGGCAGCGAGGGCGTCTGTGGGGCTTAATCCTGACCAGCAGGACCCATCAGGGCTGCGTGAATGTCCCCCGAGGAAGCAGAGGTTATGAGGTCCTTCGCAAGGTCCTGCTGTTTCTGTGGTGACACCCAGTCCTGTAGGCAGCGACTTCACAAAGGTGAGAATATCAGGAAGCTTCTTGGGTGACTGACTTCGGCCTTGGAGACTGCACTAGGTATTGCATCTACCTTCTGGTGTCCCAGTTTGGAGGATAAATTTGTCATCCTAGTGAAAATTCAAAGAGCCCCAACAGGGAAAAATCAGAGACAATGATAATAATAACTGCTACCCGCGGCCGTGCGCCTAGCCCTGTGCCAGGGGCCTCCAGTTTACCTTGTAAAGCAGCACTGTTGTTACCCATTTTACAGATAAGGAAAGAGGAATAAGAAGTCAGGTGACTTACAAAGGTCACACAGGGCCAGCTGGAGATAAAATTTGAAGCCATCAGACTTGAGAAGACTGGGAGGTGTGGGTGGTTTGTGAGTTCTACAAGCCAGTGATGTGGCCGCAGGAGACCTCAGGACCTGGGGCTGCTCTCCCCAGCCCCACCCATCAACCCCATACCAGCCCTGGGAGAGAGGTAGTCTTGGGCTACATTAAATCCCCAGGAGGCTGCTGGGGAAACTGAGGCCCAGAGAATTCAGAGATGTGCCAGGAGTCACCCAGCAAATCAAAGGCGAAGCTTGGGCCTCTGCCACGTCAGTCACACCTTCCCATTCCCAGCCAGAGGGCTCAGCCCTCTGGGGCAGGAAGGGATGAAGGAGGGGAGAGGCAGAGGCCAGAACTCTGGTGACCTCTTCTCCCTGGCGAGATTTCTGACAATGCCTCTGAGCCATCCAGGACTGATGCTTGCTCTGGGCGGTAGCCCCCTCGTGTGGCTGCAGCTGGTCAGTACAGAAAATCTCAGGTTCTCTCCCCCTGTGGCAGGAGGTTGCCAACAGACATCCATCAACAGAGTCCTGGACTGGGAGTCAGGAGACCCCAGGTGAAACCCTCCCCTTGCCACCGACTCGCATGGAGCTTGAGTCTCAAGTCCTCACCTGTACAAAGGGCTGAAAGGTCAACCCCATCTACTCCCCAAGGCTTTCTCAAGGACCAAAGACACCACAATAGTGAAGGTACTCAGGGTCAAGGACTGTGACCACACAACCGAGGGAAGAATGGCCACTGGAAGGACTCTGAAAGAGACACAGGGACGCAGGTGGTGGCAGTCCCAGACATGGCTGCAGCCACAGGGGCCCCGACCCTGGCGAGTGGAGGGGACACCACAGGCCCGCAGCTGTCTGAGCCCAGGACTTGCTGAAGAAGTCAAAACGTCGTCTCCCATCCATGCCTCTGAACTGGGGGTAATAACCACATTCTCTGCAGGTTTGCTGCAAGAACAGTTAGGAGAACACGTGGAACCCCCCGGGCACTCAGCTAGTTCCCGATAAATAAATATGGTCTTTCCATAATGACCAAAACTTGTGCACAACCATTGGGCGAGTAAGGTTAAAGAGAGAAAAATGGAGGCACACATTTCCTACTGAAGTCCGTCTCCCTGGCTTGCAACTGCTTGTTGAAACTCTAACAAAATGGGTCTGGGTGGCAGATAACATTTATTATTCCAATGTGTTGGGCACTGTTAGAAGTGACCTAATTTAATCCTCACAACCAGCCCTGCACGTAAGTACTACTATTCTCCCACCTTCCAGAGAAACTGGGTCTCAGACACAGCCAGGGGAAAAGGGCAGTTGGGACCAAACTTCAAATTTAATCCTGGCACTGAAGCTTCCCCAGGCCTCAAAAGGAGGCGGCAGTGAGAATACTTCTCCTCTAAATCCCTGCTTGCTACCACTAAAAACAAAACGTTTCACTAAAAGCTGAAAGACCCAAACTAAATCAAAACCAGCTGAAGAACATGCATCAGCAGGAGGGGGGAGGGGAGCAGATACTGCGCCAGCGCCTAGGCCACGCCATGATGTCAGGTGCTAATGGGTCATTAGTATGAGGACTTGTTTCACCAAAGCTCTGAGGTTTAGCCTGTCTTTTGAGACTCTTGCTTTCCAAAGGTCACGGATAGCAGGCAAATGAACCCATCTGTGGCATGCATGCTATCTGCAGGCCATGAAGGCCCAGTGGGATGACGAGCCACAGGTGCCAAAGCAGGATCAGGTCCCAAACAGGAACCCTGCAATGGCCCCAGCTGCCTCCCTGCCACCACCTTTTATCCCTGGATCCCCTGGACCACTTCAGTTCCCTTGACAACAACCACTCCCCGCAAAGGCCCCACCAAGCTGGTATGACCTCGCAGCTGGCCTTCCTAGCTGAGCCCATCCAAATCTCCAATGCAGACCAAAGTTTGAGTGGCAGTTTTTACCAAAGCTGTCTCTGGAGCAAGGGTGGGCTCCCTGGGCATGATTGACAGACAGCTTGGTGAGCCTCCTACACTACCAGCAGGAGGAAATTCCCAGGCTGAGGGTAAGAGGAAGAGGCTGGGGTGCCAAGGACCGCCTCAGCAGCCCCTACCAAGGAGTGGCACAGGGAGGAGAGTCCCAGGCAGATGGCCCATCGGTACTACTAAACCCCAGGGCTCACAAATACCAGAGGCCAGAGAGGAAGAGTGAAGAAAGAAAGAACATCTGGAAAGAATGGATCAGACCACAGATTTTAAGAGGACAAACTTGGGCCCAAGAAGCAAATGTTATAAGTTATCGAGAGGAGGAAATTGGGCTTCTATGTAGAAGATCTTAATTGTGGAAGCGATGGGCAGATTAAACGCAAACAACTTTGAATCAAATTGGGCTCAAGGGCCATCAGCTTGACACTCAGGCCCTACTCCAATTTTTCCCCACCCTAACACCCCTCACAAAACAAGCAGAAAGAAGGAAAAGGCTGTCCTGGGGCATTCTATGGGGGTGGGTTCAGGCAGGCAGGGAGGGGGTTAAAATTAAGCACAAACCCAGATTCCAAAGTTCTGTATTTTTCAAAATAAAGATCACACATTGTTTAGAGACAATCTACACAAGAGTTACAAAAAATAGTTGCCCAGGCATAAGCATACACAGGTTTGTTAATTATACACATATGGTTACAAGTGTGCTTGCAAAAAAGTTCATTGGAAATATACACAAGGCTCTGGAAATGTACACCGTGTAGTGTTACAATTCTATATTCAAACAAGGAAAATTGACAGTATGTTACATTCACTTACAAGTAGACAAAATGCAAAATACAGTTCATCTTCTGTACAAAAAGGAAGGGCAATTCACACTTTACAAGGTGAAGGGGCCGAGTGTGGGGAAAGCTGGGACAGGGCTGAACTTCTGCACGTCCTTTTGACTTTCACAAAATAAGCAAAACATTACTTTTTAGGGTAAAAAAAAAAAAAATACTAGTGTGAACTGAATCATTTTGAATAACATTTAGAAAGGATCTCGCTACTGTCTGACTAGCTGACAAATAAAACCAAGCTATTTTTTTTCTTTTTAAACATTAACTAGGCTGTATAAAGAACATTTATTCCTTCAAAAGAAAAAAAATTTACTTCTGGTTGAAATTACAATTTACAATATACAACACTATATGCTACGACCATAAAAGGTGAGAATATACACTGAATGCACAGGGCTGGCTAATTCTCTTTTCTTACCAAAAAACGTGTTTATGTTGATTCAAACTTCTCCACATTTACATTACAGGTATACAAATGTACAATTGTACAATCAAAAGTATGTTCGACTACTAGGGTACATTATAGATACAGATTAGACATCAAAACAAGAAAATACTACAAATTTGTATATATGCAAAGTCTACACCAAGTATACACTATATATTTATAGAAGCAAGACCAAAAGCAGAGTTGGATTTTTTTTCTCATGCTAAATAATCAGATTTTGCCTTTCAATGTTAACAGAAAAAAATCCAGTAGGCAGTAAACAGTCGCCCCGCCGGCCGAAGGCCGCTCTGGTGTTCACACCTCCTCCCTGCAGCTCAGACTACACCTTCTTCTCAGCAAAAATCTCCAAAAAAAGAGCAATTTTTAGAAGTCTCATAAACTTAATGTCAAAAACTGAGCTTCAGCAACTCTGAAAGATTTGTTCATTTTATATATATATACATATGTATATGTATATTTTTATAAACAGTGTTAAATGCCAGTTTGGGTTCATTTAACTAAAATTCAAACTTCCCAGTTTTTTTTTTTGTTGTTTTGTTTTTATTTTTTACTAAAATGAGGAGGTGGGGAAGAGCTATTTGCAAAACTTGCCAGCGAGGCAAATGAGTTAAAAACCTTTTTTTTCTTTTTTTTTGAACTTTTTTTTTGTTAAACCAACCACCCTGAAAGTTTCCACACGTGAAATATAGATACAACATTGAACAAAATATGTGGCCTCCCATGTACATTGGTTACTTATGTACAAGTATCCTATACACCAGTAAAACAGCAGGGCAATTAGTCACTTAAAAAAAATAATTAGTACATGTTATGTGTAATAAAATTAAATTTACAAAGGCTTTTCCACTTGTGGATTTGATTCCTTTTTGGAGGAGGGAGCAATCCCGGAGCAACCGATTGCCTATTTCAGATTCCACACTAGGACATTTCTGGTTGCTGGTTGGATCTGCCAGGGGGCCAGTGAGGTCAGCGGGAATGGGGAGAGGGGTGCACTGCTCAGATGATACCATTAGGGGGGCCACAGATGGGCCCCAAGTCCACACCATTCTTCATATAGTATTTCTCCAGCTTGGCCAGGATGTGCTTGCCATAGGTGTACTTGCGAAGAGTTGCAATATGGGGCCGGATCTGGGGAGGAAGGACAGCATGTGTTATAACAGGCAGGCCTGAGAAGAGACTGGCTGGCTCCAAAGAGCTCCCATCCAATACCACAGTCCGCACACATGTGCATTTCTGACAGCAACACCCACTGGCCTAGCCAAATCCCCTGAGATCTTGAGATCTCAATGAACTTTTTTTGCAAGCACCATATGTGTATAATTAACAAACCTGTGTATGCTTATGCCTGGGCAACTATTTTTTGTAATAGTAGGGCACTGGCACAAGGTGGGAGTGCTAGAGAAGTTGGCAGCCATGGGCCACTCCCAGAAGCACACGGAGACAGCACATCTGGAATGACCATCTCAGAGTGCACAGAACTTCCCGACAAACACACAGGCAAGACCCCTTGGCCCCAGGCTCAGCACCCAGGTCACCTGAGCAGTGGGAGTTTTCAGATGTGGGCACCATTAATCCTGAACTCACCACCTGACCGTGTCTCTCTCTAAGTTCACAGGAAGTTAATACTGATAAAATTTAAATGGTAAAGATTATAAGCTAGGGTGGCTACCCCATTTTAATGGTGGGGAGAAAAAAAATAGAAGGTACAAGGTGCATCCATGTGTTGGATGGATCAAGATCAAATGACTGGGGGGCTGGGGATGTGGCTCAAACGGTAGCGCGCTCGCCTGGCATGCGTGCGGCCCAGGTTCGGTCCTCAGCACCACATACAAACAAAGATGTGTCCGTCGAAAAACTAAAAAATAAATATTAAAACTCTCTCTCTCTCTTAAAAAAAAAAAAAAAAAAAGATCAAATGACTGGTAAGGGCACAGGTATTTGAGCCCAAACTCCCAGGATCCCCCCAAAAGTCCATTTGTTCCCCACTGTGCTCTCCCAGCACCCTGAGGCACTGGGCTCACCCTTGCCCCCTATGACCCAGGTGCCTGCTCAACTCCAGAAGCTTTCCCCTGCTCTTCTCCCTGAGCTCATCCAGCTCCCCAAGTTCTGAGTATCTCTGATAAGCAGAGGGCTGCTTCTCCATTAGGGGGGCCACAGATGGGCCCCATTATTCTACACACTTCAGCAGTGTTTACTACCTTTTGCTCAAGCCTCCATCTTTCCACACAAACATAAAGAACCATGGTTTATCAACACGTTTCCATATCCAAACTCACCCTAATGCACATAAACACAGGCCCAAAGTGCCAGAGATGATGGGTGTTTTAGAATGAGAGCTGAGGGTGATGACCCGGCCTGTTCATTTGTGTTCTCAAATGAACCAAGGGTCAAGTAGATCTAGAACCACCGATGAAACTCACATAGGACCCCAGACACAGATCACATAGTTCACTTCCGCCTAAGTGCTAGGTGGAAAGCAACTGGTTCCAACCTTGAGGTATGTGGAAGCAAAAACCTGCCTACCTCCCTAAACTTTCTTTAAAAAAGAATGCAAGGGCTGGGGTTCAGTGGTAGATCACTTGGCTAGCATGTGTGAGGCACTGGGTCTGATCCTCAGCACCACATAAAAATAAAGGTATTGTGTCCATATTTACAGGGAGGGGGAGATGAGGAGGAAGAGGAGGGGGAGGAGGAGTAGTAAAGGAGGAAGAATGGAATAATGCTACATTTTGTCACTA
Organism: Callospermophilus lateralis; assembly: GCF_048772815.1. Taxonomy (NCBI): domain Eukaryota; kingdom Metazoa; phylum Chordata; class Mammalia; order Rodentia; family Sciuridae; genus Callospermophilus; species Callospermophilus lateralis. Next base: position 122,303,800 of record NC_135311.1, on the reverse strand, counting down.
GAACTTAAGGTTAAGGATCCCCTTGATTTGGGTAGCTCTCCTCCTGAAAACTAAATGAGATTCAACTCATTTACCTTTATGGCTGGCTGGTGAGTCACGTCTCTTATTAAAAATCTTTAACTCTGCCTTCCAGTAAAATAACAACAAGAAGGCACATACATGTATGCAATCCTGGTGTGCGCCGGTCTCTTATTTGGCTTAATAAGAGGTCAAAGATAACCAACCCACTCTCCTCCCAATGTTCCCCTTTGCTGACAAGGGCATCACCTAGTGATAAAAGAGGGGTAGAAGACCTAAGGACCTTCCTTCCTTGACTTTGACTCCCCCAACCAATCATCTGCAAAACCCTGCTGATTCCAACTCCCCAATTCTGTCTAATTCTCTTCCATTCCAAAGCTGTCACCAGTTATTGGCTTAACTATTTTAACAATCTCCTGTCTAATCTTACCACTCCTCCAAGTTACAACGCCTGCTCAGCAGCCAGGACACTTATCTGAAACGGACACACATTGCTATCACCACAGTCCTGCTGGACTTTCTAGAATTCTTAAAGTACAGTCATCTCTCTTGCCCCAAGACTTGACCCACCATGTTTCCTTTTCCTGGAAAGGTTTTTTAAATGTTACACATATAGGGGGCCTTGTCTGTACCCATAAATTACAAGAGGCATACTGACATATTCTTATATGCTCCCACCCACAATCCTTATTTCCCTGACACTACCACACTAATCTGCACATAATTTGGTGTAGCCATACAATGCTTGTGCAGAGGATGGCCTGCCATAGAGCACACACTTAGTATATGCTAAAGGAATGAATGGATGGGCTTAAACTCCTTGACATTTCTAACACTCCTGTGCCTCCACACACCTCTCCGTGAAACTCTCCTGTCTGAAGGACCATGGACGCCCCCAGACTTCAACTGTCATTGTCAGCACCAGTGCGGTGGGTGGGTTTGCACAGGAGGTGGAGGGTGTCTGTCTGGCTCAGAATTGAGTCCGTAACAAAGATTTTCATTACCGAACTCTGTTCTCAGTGAGGGCAAGTGGGTCATCATTGCCGGACAGCAGCAACCCCTGCATTGAGAAGGGCTAAGGGTTCAGATCAGAGCACCCCAAGGCTCAGGGCACTGCCTGGCACAAACACAGCTGAGCATGCCCTTCCTGCCTGAGGGCTCAGTTTGCCTCCTGGGCGCTGTGATCTGGGTGGTGCTGGGTGGATCTGCTCTGACTATTCCTGAAGCTGTGGACCTCCTCTTCAGGGGACTTCTCTGTTGGTTCCCCACTTTTCAAAGTTTTGTCTCCACTCCCCTAACTCCTCTCAGTCTTGTCTTCCAGCCTTCCCTGGGAGACACAGTGGAGGGAGAAGGGACCCTCTCACACGTGTTCCTCTGTTTTCCATTGCTCTTCCCCACCAGACCCCACAGCCTGAGGGCAGAGAGGTCTTAGCTGTCTCTGAGCCACCCAGATCAATGTGCCAGGCGTGCAGTGTACTGGGCAGGCAGCTATTCAGTGAGTGCTGGTGGAATGGGTGAACGGGGAGGGAGGAGAACAGAAAATAAGGCAGGCAGGTTGACTTGTCTAAATTAATAATAAACTGATCTCTTAGGGGTTATGAAGAAAAATATCTCATTAAAATAAAATGAGCTTACAGGGCTGGGATTGTGGCTCAGCGGTAGAGCGCTTGCCTAGCATGTGCAAGGCCCTAGGTTCGGATCCTCAGCACCACATAAAAATAAAGATTAAAAAAAAAAAGAGAGAGCGCTTACGATGTTTACACAGTGAGTTATTAACAAGAGAGGCAAACATGTGGACAATGGCAATTTCGCAGTAAAAAGGGGGAGGGGGGGTGCAGGAGCAGTGATGTACTCCTGTAATCACAGAAACTCAGGAGGCTGAGGCAAGAGGATTGCAAGTTTGAGGCCAGCCTGGGCAGTTCAGCAAGACTCTGTCTCAAAACTAAAACACAAAAAGGGCAGGGATGTAGCTTGGTGGTAGAGAGCCCCGGGCATCAGCCCATAGTACCAGGGGCAGACAGAGGGAGAGAAAAAAAGAAATGCAGCACAGGGCACCATCTAGTGGCAGACTCCCCAGAAACACACAAATGTCTTGCACACATTCTCTCTCTTGAGTTTCTGGCCAGCCTACCTTATGCATGACAATCTTCCGCTGGCCCGGCTCTGCCACATCAATCATTTTCTGGACCACATAGTTGGCATACTGGTCCTTCATCATGGTATATAAGGCACTGTGGGGACCATCATTCATGGTGCAGACCTCATCGATGAGCACAGCACGCTCTGTACGTGAGGCGTGGGTGACGCACTTCTCCACAACATTGCTGTAATGAGACGAATCCATTGTCAGCTGTCAGAAGTGGATCCCCTCTTAGGTTGTGCTTCTAGCCTCTCCCCTCACTCAGGATTAGCAGCAAGAGAGATCTCGAATTCGTGGAGAATTAATGTATCCACTGTCTGGCTCTGTAAGACTCTATCTCTGCCACCTGATGTGTCCAACAGTGAATCATGTCTGAGACTAGGTCTTTCAGGGGTGGGGACCTAAACTTCCATGAGGTGAGGGTAACAAGCCTGGATGAATAAAGAAACAAGTTTATGGGACTGGTTATTGGCTGATTATTATTCAACATTTATCAATATCTATCAATTCTTTCCTCACTTGATGTCTATCATCTGCTATTGGCACAGAGCATGATACTTGGCAGAAACTCTAGTCTTGCTGAAGGAACCCACAAGGCAGGGCCATGGCACTTTTGGTCAACTATCACATGCTGTCTCTCAAGAGTATAAGAAGACCCAAAGTTTGTCAATACATCTAAACATTTCACAAATACGTCATATTGAGAAAGGAAAGGAGGGGTGCAGTTCCATTAGAGCAGTATTCCCGTAACCCACAGGGCTACCGATGCTGACTGAATTATATGCTGCCGCGCTGATGGCCGTTTACCATCCCACAGTGACTGTGCACTGTGGCTTGGTGCTGTGAGACGACACCATGCAGTGTCATGAGCGATGCCCATGCCATGTGCTTGCACTGCTGGACTCGAACCCGACGCCTGGCAGGGAGAACTGGAGGTTTATGTGTGCACGATGGTGGTGGTGGTGGGATGCGCTGAAGGCTTCACAAAGTGTTCACAAAGCAGAAAAGAGCTGCTCCAGGTCACAAAACCCTCAAGCAGAAACGAGCATAAAGCTAGTGCATAGCACTTTGCTAAGTATTCTGTGAGATGGCCACTTCACTGTAGGTTGGAAATTGCCAATGACTCAGGTGGCTACTTTCTAGGGCAGCCTAACTAACAGGTGAGGTCTCACTGAATCTCCTGCCTTATATACCAGAGCACACACACTTAGGTGCTGCATTTCTTTTTTCTAGTTTCCATGCTGCAATGTTGTAAGATTTGACAAATTAAAAGGGAACATTGATAAACATCTAGGTTTTTGTATGAGTCCTATTACCTGCCTTGCAATTCACCATAAAAAACAGAAAAGAAAATATTCTAAAAATAGAAAGAATATGTTATGTGGGAAACAGGAAATACAGAATCAACTCAGAAGACTGACCACAAGGAAGAGCCATCAATTTTTCTCCAATCTCTGCTACTTACAAGTTAATAATAACACCTTTGCCAAACTGGGAAAAACAATCTCACTGCATTCTTAAGCCTGCACACTTTGAAGCTGGAGAAGAGATTCTGAAACACTAAGGCCTGCGCAGACATGGCCAACTGCCTCTCTCAGCCAGAAAGAAGCCTGCCTCACGAACATTTCACAATTCCAAAACATTAAGTTAATAAAATGCCCAGTGAAGTAAAGTATAATACTTTAGAAACACAGTCCCCAGATTTTACTGTGGCTAGTTTCTCAGGGAGTTATATAAGGGACCTCTTATGGTCCATGCTTTGTAGAACTATTTGAGTTTTTAACCTGTATGTACTAATAAAAAAATACATAAACATCAAAAACGAGAGAATGACCACTTATTCTTTATCTTAGCTGAAATACTACTTAACCCTCTCTTCTAGAAAACAAGCTTTATAACTGAAAGCACATACCTTGCAAATTTGTGCTGACTCAACACAAGTACATTGCCTCGAATTTCTGCTACAATTTTGCTTTTATCCTCAGGACGACCATGTTCTAATACATGCTGGATTACATAATTTCCATACTGATCCTATTTGAGAAGCAACAATAGAAAGAAAATTTAATTTAAAAACCAGTTCTGTGGGTTCCCTAATTTCTTGGGATTAAATAAGGGGTGCTACACCACTGAGTCATATCCCCAGCCTTTTTAAATATTTTATTTAGAGATTTGTTATTGTGAGGCTGGCTTTGAACTCATGATCTTTCTGCCTCAGCTTCCAAGCAACTGGGATTACAGGCATGAGCCACCACTGCAGGCAGGTTTCCTAAGTCTTTAGCACCTATCTTTCTTGTAGTGTCAGGAAGGCTCTAATGAACACAAGATTTTTTTTTAATGGACAGGTAATTTTTCCCTGTCATTACAAAACAGGAACACATTATTAGACAATGGAATATTTCTCTCCACATGTTTATGCCCAGAAGCTCTGGTTAGGTTCTTCATAAATTACTAGATAGAGATAAGTAGGCCTATATCATTTTAGAAGAGGAAGGGAGGGAGTAAAGAGTCATTATTCTTAAACAGAAATGTACAAATTCCTTTACCTTTCTAGGCTGGAGGAAAAACTGGAAAGATTCATGTCCAACAAAATAGGTAGGTCTAATTACTTAATAATTGGAAGAAGCAGAAATAGAAAGTAGAAAGCCAAAAAAGAAGAAATCACCTAATCCACTTAGTTCATTGGATAATAATGAGATTGAGACTCTGAGGGACTAAATAGTCTGTCTGAGATAAACAGTCCACCCTAGCTCTCAAAGCTATACCTCCCAGCTATAGGCTTGGCCAGTGCTCATTGCCCAGGTTCAAGACACTAACCACCCTGCTATGAAAACATGCCCAAAAGATTCAAAGAGCATGAATTAAAATACATTAAGCCGGGCACAGTGGTGCACACCCTGAAATCCCAATGGCTCCAGAGGCCGAAGGAGAAGGATTGCAAGTTCAAAGGCAACCTCAGCAATTTAGAAAGGGCTGACTCAAAATAAAATATAAAGAAAGCTGGGGAATGTGACTCAGTGGGTAAGCACCCTGGGTTCAATCACCAGTCCAAAAAACAAAAACACACATCAACCTTTTCTGGAACAGATACTTATGCTAACAACACACACAAGAATGGGGCCTACCGAAGCCCACCAGCACTTGCTCATTTTATCTACTGGCAACTCCAGTACCTGTACAAGTTGCTCTGTGTGCTGGTGAAGTTCCTCTAGAATAGGGAGGGTCTGGTCAGGGAGACAATGCTCCAGGATTCTCTGAATCACTCGGCAGCCATAAGGGTGTGTGGACAAAGCAAATACCTAGATAAAAAGATACAAAGAAGAAATTCAAAATGGCGCTTGTCACTTTCAATGCTTCAGTAACATTTATATCATTGATATTTACAGATTTAACTAAATGGCCTTTAAATTCTCTCTACAAATATAACATTAGAAGCATGTGTCTGTTATATGTAAATAAACCCATTTCTTAATTATTTTATGAATTCATATGTATGCACATTCAGAGCTGAAAAGAACTTTTCCAAGGAACCTGGAAGGAACACAGAATTAGTCAAGGTCAGGGAAAACAGCTGAGAATCAGGAATGTCAATCAACAACCAATCCAAAAGACAGGATTAAAAACAGAAAAAGGAAGGCTGAGGGCTGCAGCTCAATGAGAGAATAATTGTCTAGTGTGCGCACAGCACTGGGTTCAATTCAGAGCATTGCCCCCCAAAATAATAATTATTATTATTAAAAGAAAGAGGAAGAAAAAAGAAAGGGGGGAACCAACCAACCACCCCCCGCCCCCCCCCAAAAAAGGGCTAGGATCAAGTCCTGAATGCTTTCACATAAACACACCAACTACATACAATCATCTGAGTTTAACTGGTGTGTTTTGCTGGGTTTGAAGAATTAGGAAAGCACAGGTGCTATAGATCCAGAACACCCAATCTTGTTTTGTTTTTGGTAGTGCCGTGGATTGAACCCAGGGCCTTGTGCCTGTTAGGCAAGCACTCTACCAACTGAGCTATATCCCCAGGCATCCTAGAACACCCAATCTTGATTCGGCCCTTTTTAGCTAAATGACATGCAGCCTACATCAGTAATCAAGAAGAATAATGAGAGTAGTAAGAGCAGTAACAACTATCTCTTACTGAATACTTACTTACAAAGAGTCAGTTGCTGCACATATATGCAGCTTTATTATGCTTACAATTATTACTTAAACAATATACTATTCAGTTCTGCTTGAGATTCGTTTTTGTCGTTTTGGTTTGGGGTTTTTGGCACTTGAGATTGAATCCAGGGGTGTTTTACCACTGAGCTACGTTGCCAGCCCCTTTGTTTGTTTGTGTATTTAATTATTTTTAAAAATTATTTTAATTTCGAGAGAAGGTCTTGCTAAGTGGCTGACCTTGAACTGGCATCCTCAAGCTTCACCCTCCTGAGCTGCTGGGATTAGAGGGGTATACCACCGTACCTGAATTGAGTTCATCTTTCTAAAATGCCACATATTTATAGTCTGGATCAACATTTCAAAATAATGTTTCCAATATTCACTTCCAAGACTGGATATTTCTGCAGTGTACTTTGTGTAGGTGACTATGACATTTTAAAGTCAAAATGCCTAGCATATAGACATCTGCATTGTTTAGCCTTTTCCTACTAGGGGTATACTACTGTTTTAAAAAGGTATTGGGGGAATACCATGTACAGGTGTTTCACCAGAGAGAAACCTAGGCCAAGAGTACCAGATTATAAGAAATACAAATGTTAGAATTTGAATACTATATTGTGTCCTAAAATGGTGCAAATATAAATTTTTACCAGAACTCGGTTGGACCCCACATTCCTACTAGCACAAAGAAAATGACAGGTGGGAAAAATCATTTAGGTATTTTCCTCATTACTGATGGAATTGACCAACTACTTTTCTTTTTTCCATGTTTTGTTTTGTTTGGTACCAAGGATTGAACTCAGGGGCATTCAACCACTGAGCCACTTATGTATACTGGCAATTTGTGTTTCTTATGTGAAATATGTTCAGAGACCAATTTGTCCTTACTTTGTATTATTTTCTAGTTACCAATTCTTTGACAGATTGTTATCCTGAAAACATCCTCTTCCTGAGCTGGGATGCTGCTTAATGGTAGAGTGCTTGCCTGGCATGGGCCAGGCCTTCCCTGAGTTCAAGAAAAGGAAAAGGAGGGAAACAAAAAGGAAAAAGCCTCTCACTTGGTAGCTTAATTCCTTTACATTTTATTCTGTAGTTTGATAAATGTAATACCTTAATTTTAAAGTTAAAAAATCTACCCCCCTCTTTTTTCATTAACTTAATAACTCCCAATAACCCCCTGGGTACTGCTTGCAGACTCCCTAACCATCATGGCGGTTCTCGATAGAACTCAACTCATACTTCAATACAGGCTGAACAGTACACCTCAATCTACACCTAGATTACCACTAGTTATGATAATCAACTTGGTTTTTCCTGTTTTACCCCCTTTCTTAAAGAGACATTTTGAGGAGTGTGTGAAATGTTTTTTTTTTTTCTGTCGCTTTAAGAAAGGGGTAAAACAGGAAAAACCAAGTTGATTATCATAAAATGAGACCTTTTAAATTATCCTTTTCCACCAAATTAGAAAAATGTGAGGAAGTTTTTTGTTTGTTTTGTTGGCAAAAGAAATTAACAATGACAGCCAATTCAGAGAAAAACCAAGAATTTAACATTGCTTACAAGTAAGTGCCAAGAACAGACTTCTGACATACAGGTAAAAAGGAAAAATTAGAAATTATCTCTGGTTACGTGGCCAGTTCAAACCAATATGAACTGCATTCCATCCCCCCAAAAAAATTTACGCAAGTAACAGTTATTTTACAATTAAAGACATATTCATGGGCTGGGGATATAGCGCAGTTGGTAGAGTGCTTGACTTGTATGCACAAGGCCTTGGGTTCAATCCCCAGCACCAAAAAAAAAAAAAAAAAAAGACATTCATATTCAGCCTGCTAGATTACTTCTGCTAATGATCTACATTTTAAAAAACTGATGAATTTGTTTAAAAATCAGAATAATACTTAACAATGTGGGGAAATTCTTCAAACATGAGATTTCATCTTAGCTCTGACAGCAATGTTTCATTCCAAGGTGAGCAGATATCTACGTTAATGATGGAGAGATGGCCCATGACAGTTATGGGAAGGGACCTGGTACCTGACCCGCACTGCGCAGAACTGCTTTTCCTGCAGGCTAAGACACACATAGCAAGCTGAGAACATGCCTCAAATCATATCTTGTTCTTTGCTGACAATGGAGACACCCATCAATTTATTTCCCTTATTTCTTTCCTAAGTCACTTACCTGCCCCTTAAACGCGTCGATAATAAACTGCAAAGACTGGGGCTGCACACATTCAATGCATTTCTGGACCACGTGATTGCCATTCTGGTCTTTTACACATTTCAGGACATGGCCATCCAGTTCCCGAACCATCTCGTTCTACAGAAGACAAGGGAAGAAAGCACCACCAGAATCACAGCAAGCAAAAATCCAGACGTCCACACTCTTCTTACCAACACCCAAGCACTAAACAGACTCTAAGACAATTAAGGTGGAACAACTCAACTCTGGCAATGTGACAATGTGGCAACAAATGAGGACTCAAGTTCTTCCACGTGTTCACATAGTTACCATGCAGTAAAATTCACTATAGCAGTAACCAGTACCCCAAAAGGACTCTAACTTAGAAAACCCCTCTTGAAGCTTTAAAAAATGTAGATTATCTTCAAATAGAAAGGACTCTATATGAAGTACACTGCATTAGAGAATTTCAGACATAATTCATCTACCATAAAATAAAATTTGTTATAGCAGTAACCAGTACCTGAAAAGATCTCAAACTCATTTTTTTTTTCTGACAATCCTAAGAGGTATATTAGTAATAATGACGGTCATTAATCTACAGTTGCCCCTTGGTTAGACAGGCATACTTCTAAGTACTTAACATGCTACACTAAGTCCAAACAATCCAATGCAATGGACACTGTGATAGATGAGGAAAAGAAATCATAGACAAAAGACTTGTACAAAATGCAGACCTAGATGGCCAAGATTTAAACTTAGCTCCATTGTGTGTTGGCAAACCAACTACCAATGATATATATCCTGCACAGCTCTTCCACCCATCTGAAGCTATAGACAGAGACAGCAGGATGGTGCACACCTGTAGCCCCTTGGAGGCTGAGACAAGAAGATTGCTTCAGCCCAGAGGTTCAAGGCCAGCTGGGCAACACAATGAAACCTTCCAATGAGAAATAAGAATGGAAAAGGGCGAGGGGCGGGGGGTTGGGAGGGAGGAGATATCCTATAAATAGAAAGCAACAGAATCAGAACTTTAGTCTAGACTGTGACTCCAGCATCCAAGATCTTTCCATCAGGGCACAGTAACTGTGAAGACAGCAGGAATGGTAAATTAATGAAGAGTACATGAATTCAGGAAGTATACACAAAAGCCAGACACTGAGGGTGTATTTGTATTTGTGTGGTGTTGGATGAAGGCTGACAAAAGCGAGGGGGTGATTAGATGGGGTGGGTGTGAGATTGATCGAGACTGATTGACTCTAAGCCCTTCCCAGAAACTTACTGCCTCTGGTCTCAGGAGGTCAGATGTGTGCACATAGCTGTGCCCTGGACCTGCTGCCTGATTTTCTCACTACTTCCAATCTCTGTAACAATTAGCTCTTCTGTGCTGACGCTATTTCTGTTAGAAGACTATAGCCACTTTAAAATAGTGCTGTTTTGCAATGTCTTCAATTCTTAAAATGTGAAGTATGTCAAAGCTACTAAGATATAACCTAATTAAAGACCTTTAAGACTACAATGGCAGAGTATAAAGGAAAGAAAGTTTACCAATCAAATGCCAGAAGGAGAGTAAATTAGCCATCAAATGCCAGAATGATGATTATTATAGGAATGATAAATAATGCTTATGTAAAGGAAAATTATAAACAAAAGAAAAGGGAAATGTCTCCCATGAGTATTTATTTGTTCCAAGAGGTAAAAATTCAGTTGGTGGTTAATTTCACCTAAAATAATCGACTTGCATCCAGAAATCAGTACATTTTCCACAGCACACATATGTCAGACTCAGGAAAAGGTACCACAAACAAACACAACCAGAAAGAAATATAAGATAAAAACCACTTCCATAATACAACCATCCAATTAAAAAAGAGAAAAAAAGGTAAAATCTGAAAATGTGGAGATAAAAATCAACAATCTGCCACATTCCGTGGTAAAACTTAAACAGGAGAAATGAATAATAAAGAGTTATGCTTCTGCGTTCTTTCAGCAAGTGAGCACTATGATCAAGAAAGGAAAAACCTCATATTTAAATAAACAAGAAAATTAAAGAGGATCCAACTACCTATGAAAATTCTGGGAAAATTAAAATTGACCTATACATAAGAAAACTAAAAATAGCCTCACATCTGTTTATAATTACTTATCAACAGCACTCTATCAATAATGCATCTCTACTGCTGAGCACTGATTGAATGTGCTCAAATTTTGCTGCACATTTCCAACACTCCTGTGCCTCCACACATCTCTCTGTGAAACTCTCCTGTCTGAAGGACCCTGGACGCTCCCAGACTTCAACTGTCATTGTCAGCACCAGTGCGGTGGGTGGGTTTGCACAGAAGGTGGAGGGTGTCTGTCTGGCTCAGAATTGAGTCCGTAACAAAGATTCTCATTACCGAACTCTGTTCTCAGTGAGGGCAAGTGGGTCATCATTGCCAGACAGCAGCAACCCCTGCATTGAGAAGGGCTAAGGGTTCAGATCAGAGCACCCCAAGGCTCAGGGCACTGCCTGGCACAAACACAGCTGAGCATGCCCTTCCTGCCCGAGGGCTCAGTTTGTCTCCTGGGCGCTGTGATCTGGGTGGTGCTGGGTGGATCTGCTCTGACTATTCCTGAAGCTGTGGACCTCCTCTTCAGGGGACTTCTCTGTTGGTTCCCCACTTTTCAAAGTTTTGTCTCCACTCCCCTAACTCCTCTCAGTCTTGTCTTCCAGCCTTCCCTGGGAGACACAGTGGAGGGAGAAGGGACCCTCTCACACGTGTTCCTCTGTTTTCCATTGCTCTTCCCCACCAGACCCCACAGCCTGAGGGCAGAGAGGTCTTAGCTGTCTCTGAGCCACCCAGATCAATGTGCCAGGCGTGCAGTGTACTGGGCAGGCAGTTGTTCAGTGAGTGCTGGTGGAATGGGTGAAGAGGGAGGAGGGAGAACAGGAAGGGGAAGGTGAGTTGGATTAAAGTTTGGTCTGCCAGAATGCTCAGTTTATGTTAAGAAAATGAAAACTTACTATTATTTTACCTGCTTCAATTATTATCAAATAAAAACCCATCTGTAAAATTGTATCTACTAAAGGTTAAGTTCTGATCAGAGAAAAGTGTTGGAAATTACTGATTTTTACAAAAAGACACTTGATCCACTATAAATTTCAAAATGAATTTGCACAATTCATGCTTGCCATGCACTGAAAGGCAGCCAAAAGCACTGAAGAAATTAAAGACTGATGTTTTCATAGGGTTCACTGAACACACCACAGAGAAACATCAAACACCAAGAGAAAAGTTAAAGGGGAAACTTACAATTACCTGCTGGTCTGAGGGAATAAATTCAAGAGCTTTCTGGATAACTCGGCAGCCGTACATCTGTAGCGCTAACGACAGGACGTGGCCCCGAATCCGTTCTGCCAAAGCCAGCTTCTGTTCATGGCTGCCAAACTAGACATAATATGTGGGTAAACACCATTACTTAGGTAGTAGAAGTAGAGAAAGCAAAGCATTCATTATTTTGTATCAACCACTGACATGATCTCTTTTCACCCTGTTATGTATAATTAACTGAACCTTTTATTTTAAAATAAGAGCCTTTATTTCTTAAAGCCTGCAATTCTCAGTCTCTGATCTTACGAACCCTTTTTTTAAAAATGTTTTTTTAGTTGTTGATGACCTTTATTTTATTTATTTATATGTGGTGCTAAGAATTGAACCCAGTGCCTCACACATGCCAGGCAAGTACACTGCTCCAGCCCCAGGAACCCTTCTTAATGCTGGGAGGTGGAGGGAGGGGGGGACTCAAATATCTAATAGTGGTTTGTGCTAAGTAAACATTTAACTCCTTAGGCTACCATTAATTTATTAATACTATTAAATGAATCTGTACTCCACTAATTACCAGAACACATACATTTATTCTCAAATGAATAATGTGTGGGAGACACTGTTTTGTAGGGCTTTAGACAATGTCTGGGAAAAACGCAAGGACTTCTTGCAGTGACTCTACAGGACTCGAGGTATCTGAGGTCCACTGATTGAAAAGTTTCTTCATCTAAGTGAAGTGCCAAAGCACACACACACACACTGTTTAGAATTATTGTCTTTCCAAGAACTGATACTATTTACAGGAGACAACAGACTTAGGAGGAGAGAAGATGGGCCAATCAAGAAGCAAAGCTAGAGTTAGGTTCATGGCTCAGTGGTAGAGTGCTTGTCTAGCCCGTGTGAGGCACTGGGTTTGGTTCTCAGCACCACATATAAATAAGTAAATAAAATAAAGGTCCATGAAAAACTAATAAAAATATTTTTTTAAAAAAGAAGCAATGCTATATGATCCTAAATTGGCACTAAGAAGGATTTCCTGCCCTTAGCTTTTTAATCTCTACTTGAATAGCATTAGCATCAGACAAGAGAAGAATTTATGAATTATCATAAACCCTCCTTTTCTGTACAAATATACTAAGCTCCAGCTTGTCCTAAACCGTAGGCCTACTCTCCACTGTATGGTCTGCTGTCCCAAGCTGCACCAGCCACCAGAGCTACAGTTCTCTGCTTTTATATCTGTGACAAAATGGTAGTACAGAGACATTCTAAAATCAGAAATACAGTGGTTACATTTAGACTGGTTTCTTAGTTCACAGCTGGAGCATTTAGTCTAGAATATAAGCCCATGTGAGAAAAATGAGGAAAAAAAATAAAACCTGTGAGTTCGCCATTTTTTAATCCTCAAACAAATGAAATAAAATATAGGACAAATCTGTTTGTGGCAAGTTTTATTCAGCACCAACCCCACCAGATTCTCCATTTTGCCATTTTGACTTCAGGTTGATGGCAACTGTCAAGCAACAAATCGCTGCCTCCTTGAAATTTTTAATTTATTAGAGGAATCACAAATTAATCCTTTCCAAAGACAATGATACAAAAGTACACATTATTCAAATTGCAAAGTAAAATAAGAAGTCAAGGCCAAAGGATCTCCCAGAAAGCAATTAGCAATCATCATGACCTGGCCTATGGTGGGAAAAAAAACTGAAAATGGTATTCAAAGACAATTCTCTCTAGGAATCTTTTGAAAAATTTTTCCCATTTTTCACAGTGCCTTAATTTGTGATCCTGCTAAAATACCTTAACAAATACCATCCTAAAGAAACATGTTTGGTGAAACCATTTTGGCAATCAGAAATAATGTGCTAGGTCCTAAATGAGAACAATTGTCAAACTACACTGCCAGAATACACTGGCATCATCGGCTTGGGTATTTAAACCATAGAAAATAAAGTGTTGCTAACAAATTGGAAAAATACTGAAAGAGAACTTCAAAAAGACCACACACACTGCATTTTAAGACAGGAATAGAACTGCTATTCTTGAAAATGCCAATGAAAATCAAAATACTCTAGATATTATATAAAGTCAAAGAACAGAAAGAACAAAGACTCACTTCAAAGAACTTCTGAATGACATAATTTCCAAACACATCCACCATTAGTTGGTAAGCAGCCTGGAGGATTTCATTGAAGACAAGCTGGCGCTCAGCTGCTGTGGCACGCTCTAGTTTCAGCTGAATGAATCTGAAGTCAAAGTAAAAGGGGCAAACACAGCATGTTAAGAAGACTTGGAAATTAACAAGTATACGACACTTTAAATTTTAGTATATTTTATTACAGAAGGGTGTGTATACAAAATTGTGAACTTGATTTTGCCTTTAGAAATAAGTCTTACTTCAATGACTTCCAACCTTATGGTCCTTACTATATTCTTTGACCCATATCTGTAAGAAGTAGCATTTATTATCTTCTGAAGTAATAGCCATTCAGTTTGCCTTGTTTGATTCAGGTGACTATATCAGGAAAAGCATGATATTTCTTAATCTGGCCTATAGAATGCAAATATAAAGTTGGGTGTATGGGCACATGCCTTAATCCCAAAGACTTGGGAGGCTAAGGCAGAAGGATCACAGGTTTAAAGCCGGCCTCAGGAAATTAGCAAGACCATGTCTCAAAATAGAGAATTTAAAAAATAGGCTGGGATGTGGCTCAGTGGCTAAGCACCCTTGTGTTCAACCCCCAGTTTAAAAAACATTATCATAATCCAAATATAAGAAATCCTTGCACAACAGTAAGTCAGCAAAACTTGGAAGAGGAGGGAGGTTATTAAAAGCTTTTTCACTGAACACCGACATAGAAAAAGAAAGAAGCGGAAACAGAGAAATGGGAAAGAAGGATAGGGATTGTCCCCTAATCTCTAGGACCATATTCCCCTTCTGCAAAGTCCTGGAACAGCCCAACAGGAAGGGTTAAGCCAAGCCAAATCTAAATCTAGTTTCTATGTTGGCTTGTTCTTTCACCTCCACAGCTGGTAGACTTGTCTTACTCTGAAGCACCCAAGATCCAAAATTAGGTTTAAATGATATCTTTTTGAGAGCAAAAGATTCTTTGTAATGCTTCAAGTAGCAAAAGTGTGTGCGCATATTTGTATAGTGCCTCTATTTCTTAAACTACAAAGTTTTTGGAGATTCTCCTAAACTAGAAACACAAACTACCACTCTGTCAGACAGGCAGAAGGAAGGGTTCCTTGAAGCATGTGATCCAGACAATTAAAGGCTCTTTCCAAATATTTGCTTCTCTGGCAACCCTCATAATCCACATCCCTCTGAAGTGAACGGAGTACCAGGAGGCACACTAGCTATATACTTTGTTTGACTAATACTATGGCTATTTGTTTTCATACATGCCTACCTGAGGTATGGAATCTCAGGCATTAAGGTTTCAATTACTTCCAGCGCCAAAGCCAACTCCTCACCTGGACCCATGCTGGTCTTGGGAAAATTCCATTATATGTCCAGCAATCTCCCGAAGTTGCAAATTAGGGTACCGGTTATTTCGAAAATCTTCCAAAAGTCTGCTCCTGCCAGAGGGCATGACATCAGACATTCCGTATCGTAAACGAGAGGAAGAAAAAAGGGTGCTGCTGGGGCTGAAGAGGCTGGAGGCGCTGCTTGCGCTGCGGTACTTGGCTTCAGCGCCGGGAGCAGCAGAGATGTATCTTCCACTGCCATTTGTTAGTCCTCCTGTTGGTTACAGAACAGAAGGACTTAAGACCATTCTTGTAGAATGTCATTCAAAAGACAAAAAATCATTGCAATACATGAAGCCTGCATTGCATCATCTCTGATTTCTTCAATTCTGTTGCTTTTGTGTTAACTCAATTTTATTAGTGCTGGAACTTCATAACTTACCAAACTGGAAGGAAACTTTCATGCAAAGATTGAGAAGGAAATGCTTTTTACTACTGACAGTAGACTGCTGGCAAGAATGGAGCAATAGTAAGTGCAGCCTTTAGTAAATAAAATAAGGAAACGTGCCGACCGTGTGAACCCAGCACCGAAGCACCAGCAGCAAGGACTCAGAAACCACAAAAAGCACCGAGCTTCAGTGGTTGTCCACTCTAAGCTCTGTGGAGACTCCCTTTATTCCTAAACTCCACTCTCATGAGACTCAAATCCCTAAAGATCCAGATTAATCTGTTTATATAAACCTACCAATATATGAAACCTCCAAAATCTTTATTTTAAGGAATAATTCTTTTGCCAAATAGACATCTGAAAACCACTAAGACATGCAAGATAGAGGATAAGAGGGTAGAAAAAAGAAGACACACTTTGAGAACTGCTGCTCATGATTTCTATGGGATAGAGCATGAAATGACTGCAGTAGCAAAAACCTTCATGCCACTGACACCACTGTTAGGACTGGTGACAAGGGAATAATTGTGACTTCCTGAACAGGTAAACCAGACATATGAGCAAAAGGCTAATCAGAAAGTAAAGCAGGGATAGAGGTGTAGCTCGGTGATTAAAGCACAGGCCCTGGGATTAATCCCTAATACCATTTGGAAAAAAAAAAAAAAGTAAAATAACATACCAAATTATAATGAGAATGTTTTCCAACATGGTTTTATAATATAAGCCTTTTTGTTTGTTTTAGGCAGTGCTGGGGACTAAACCCAGGGACTTGTACTAGGTAAGCGCTCACCACTGAATTATATCCCCAACCTTAGACTGATTTTTCTCCGCTCCTCTTAAACAAACAAAACAACAACAACAACAAAAAGTAAAGTTAAGTAAGAAATACCACATAAACCATGAAGAACTTAGATGAATAAAAAATTAGAATCTATGAGAAAAGGCATCCACCTGAACTGCTTATTAATTTCTTCAGATGTTTAAAGAATGTCTAGATTGCAGGTTAATGGTAACTGCAGAAAGACACCTGACTTGGATTTCTCCACGAATTCCAGGGCCCACCTTCAAAAGTCTGGGTCTGAATGAAAGTGATGGAATCAAAAGAAAATGGCTCAGTGTTATATTCTGCTCAATGCTTACTGAGCGTGAGTCCTATGCCTTGTTCTACATTACCAGGTTTTCTGTTGCACACATTCTATCAAATTCTCACTGGCATTTTTAGAAAGAAAATTTTAACTCCCATTTTTGTAATGGGAAATTACATCTCTGAGAGATGAAATGCTCATCCAAACACACAATATCCATAATTTTCACGGCCAAAATTCAAAACCAGTCTCTCAATTCCAGGATCATGACCCTTGCAATTACAAGAGTCATTTTCAGACTCAGTTACATTGTTTTCTTGTTCTCGAGGACATTGCTATTTTTGTCAAATTCGATGGTATTTCTTAATCCAAATGGAAAAACGAAATTTTAAGGAAAGGAAAAAAGAAGATGTGAAAAGAAAATAATAGCCATGTGACTGTTACTTTACTCCATTTCAGAAACCCCTCTTTTTCCCTGAGCAATGGACGAAGAAAGTGATGGTAGGGTGGGACAGTGGATGCTGGGGAGGCAGGGCATCAACAACTCGCTTCCAAGAGAAACGGCACAAACACATATAGTTCTGAAAACACCTGAAAAGTAGTATCTTAAGGTGCTGGTCACTGATCAAGGCAGAACATATACTGGAAGAAAGCCAGGTCCTTGGTGACATCATTGAATGATGGCACAAACCAACCAACCCTGTCACTACCCTACTAATATGCTTTCAGTTGTATGAGCCAATAAACGTACTTCTGGTTTAAGCTATTATGGTTGGATTTTTCTGTTATCGTGGCCAAAAGTGCGCTAATCGGAATAATGGTTAATATGACTATAATACATGTTGGTACATTTGTCCTCAAGTTTGGATTTTTTAACTCTAGTCTCCGTGGTTGCCAGACATGTATAAACATAGGTCTGCATGTGAGCACACACATCGTTTTTAGTATTGGGGAAAAAAAAAATATACAAATCTCTAAGAGGGAAAAGAAACGTTCCCAGGCACTAAATAACAAATGTCAAACTGATAATTCAGACACACTCTGTGCAGGACAAGCAATATTTCTTTAAATGGTAAACTATTGCCTAATCTTTTAGTTGAGATATAGGTTCTTTGGATGTTTTATGAAATGCTGCTTAGCAGACAGTAGACCATCAGTCAAGTATTTGTTGATTTAATTTCAATTGGATGAGGAATATGAAGGAGCATATTTTTCAGCTCCTCTCAGTTGGTGCACCTACACATACCCAAACCATGAGAGTCCTGAAAGTGCTTGAACTTGCAACCTGTTTTGAAAGAAAGATTTATTTATTTATTTGTTTGTTTGTTTATTTATTTATTGTAGTTGGACACAATAACTTTATTTCATTTATTTATATGTGGTGCTAAGGATTGAACTCAGGGCCTTGCACATGCGAGGTGAGCACTCTACCACTGAGCTATAAAGCCAGCCCAGAAAGATTTCTCATAATCCTTTACAAGCAGCCTTCTGTGGCTTCCCTATTTTCTACAAGGTTTTGACAGTGGTAGATTTCACTGGGCTGTGTCCTATAACAACTTGCCACAAAAATTAAGAGCTTAAATGTTTTCATTTAAATTATTGTGAACCCTAGATGTTTACTATAATGTTACTGAAGGTTTTCTGCTAATGACCACCTGTGTTCCATCTTATTGGTGCTCACAGATTGAACAGATACTTAATGAGCAAAGACCCAGCTTGCCACCTTTAAAATAAAATTTGGTTCTGCGTATTTTTATTGTATTTCCACCACCCTAAAGGAATGAACAAGCAGAACACTCTTCTTCCAAAGAGAATGTGAAAAGCCTGGGAGTTGTCAACCATACACTTAATGATATATTTTATCTCCCATATCTTGATTCTTGGAGTTTGAAAAGGTATAACCTAGAATTGTGCAGAAAACCATTAATCATCAGAAACGGAGGGGATGGGTATAGGACAAAGAGATATATGGGTAGGCAGGGTTTCAGGACATAAAACCATTATGAATCAGACTTTTGGGCTGGGTGTGGTAGACACGTAGGTAATCCCAGCAATTCGGGAGGCTGAGGCAGAAAGAAGGACCACAAGTTTGAGGCCAGTCTGAACAATTTAGCAACACCATATCTCAAAAATTTAAGACTGGAGATACAGCTCAGTGGTACAGCACCCTGGATTCAATCTCTAGTTATCAGGAAAAAAGAAAATCAGACTTTTCATATACTCAAATCCACATCATCTCTAATGTCTTTTCTTTATGAGAAAGGAAGCAGAATTTACTAGAGGTGGATACTTTAGGCATAGGTGGGAGCTTATGGACTTCATCTAACCCGCACAGAAGCTACAAATGAGATTTATACATCCAGTTGCTAATAACTGCATTATTATTTATCTATTGATACATGTAAAAATAATATTGTTAAATTGAGAAATACAAAACATACTTAAGCCAAACAAAGTAAATACTTAAGAACATCTGCCTTAGCAAGGATTACAAAAAAATTTATATGTATTACCAAATGTGCTATCATGCATACACATGGGAGTAGGAGATTGAGAGAAAAAAAGTGATTTCACTTTTTAAAAATTATAATTTACGCCAACAACCCTGAAAGCCTAGATGAAATGGGATAAATTCCTTGATGTCATGAACTGCCAAAACTGACACAAGAAATACAAAACCCAAACCTGTAAGACATGAAGGATGTAAAGAAATTGAATCAATCACTAAAAATTTTATTTTTAATTATTTAAAAGAACAAACAAACAAAAGATTGCTTCACTGGTGAATTTTATGATCATTTAAAGAAGTAATGCCAATACTCCACAAACTTATAGAAACTACAGGGGAGTGATAAATTTCCAAACTCATGCTCAAATATATCCCCCTGATACCACATAAAGTCATCACAAGAAGGAAAATAACAGATATCCTTCCCAAATACAAATGCAAAATCTACAAAGAAAAACATTAACAAACTGAATCTAACATGACCATGTGAATTTTATCCCTGGAAAGCAAGGTAGGGTTCACACTCCAAAAATCAATTAATGCAATGTACCATATTCACAGAAGGTTAAAAAATACTTAATATTCAAAACCCAATCATGACAAAAACTCAGTAATTTGTAAAAGTAGGAAATTACCTCAACCCAATAAATAGAACTCTATTTAAAACAAACTATAATCATACTTACAGGTAAAGATGAAAACTTCACTCCCAAGATCAGATCAAGGCAAGAATGTATGCTTGCATCTATTCTATTTAACACAGAATTGAAGTTCTGCCCAGTTCTACCCAATCAGGAAAGGAAAAAAATAAATGCATCTAGATTGTAAAAACTGACCTTTTTTTTCCCCTCAAGAGATACGATCGTACATATAGAAAATAGTAAAATTTCACCGCAAACCAGTAGAACTAACAAGTAACAGTAAAGTCACAGGATAGCATATGAAGGCACAAAATTGTATTTCTATAAAGCAAACAAATAATCCAAAAACTAAAACTAGAATACAATTCCGTTCATAATAGCATACAAAATATATACTTTGGAATAAATTTAACAAAAGCAATGCAAAACCCATACACTAAAAAATTACAAAACTATACTGAAGTTTAGTGCCAGAACTAGATATTCATGTGAGAAAAGATGAGCCTTCACCTATCAAAACACATAAGAATCAACTCAAAATGCATCATGCTTAAGCCCAGCAGCTTGAGAGGCTGAGACTCAAATTATCATGAGTTCAAAGCCAGCCTCAGCAACCGCGAGGTGCTAAGCAACTCAGTGAGACCCTGTCTCTAAATGAAATACTATTTAGGGCTGGGGGTGTGGCTCAGTGGCCAAGTGACCCTGAATTCAATCTCAGGTACTCCCCCTAAAAAAAGATCAGTGAAAAAAAGTGAAAAGCTAAAACAATAAAATTTTCAGAATAAATACAGGATAAAATCTTCAAGACCTTGAGTTAGCCAAAGATTTCTTAGATCCTATACCAAAAGCACAATAAAAGAAACTTACCAAAGTTTAAAAAACTGTAGCACTTTAAAACACATTTGGGGGATGAGGATATTGTGCTCAGTGGTAGAGTTCCTGCCTCGCATGTGTGACGCACTGGGTTTGATACTTAGCACCATATATTTAAAAAAAAAAAAAAAAAAAAAAAACTAAACAAAGGCATGCTGTCCATCTACAACTATTAAAAAAAAAAGATCATGAGTTATTAGGGAAATGGAAAATAAAATCAAATGACGTAGACACTGGGGGCTGGGATTGTGGCTCAGCGGTAGAGTGCTCGCCTAGCACGGGCGGGACCCAGGTTTGATCCTCAGCACCACATAAAAATAAAGGTATTGTGTTGTGTCCATCTATACCTAAAAAGACAGAGAGATAGAGATAGAGATAGAGATAGAGATAGAGAGAGATAGAGAGAGAGAGAGAGAGAGAGAGAGACCGTTTCATGACCCCTAGAATAGCTGTGTAAGACAGATAACAATAAATGCTGATGAGGAAATAAAGAAAATGGAATCCTCATACTACTGTTGAGAAGGTAAAATGCTGCATCAAATTTGTAAAACAGTTTGCTGACAAGTTTCTAAAAAGTTAAACACAACCCAGCAATTCTACTCCTAGAGAAATCAATGTGTCCACAGACAGACTTGCATGCTAATGTTCACAGCAACATTATTTCTAACAATCAAAAGCTGGAACCAATGAAACATCACCAGCTATGAATAGGGAAAAATGTGATATATCCATAAAAAGGAAGGCAATTCAACAATAAAAAAGGAAAATCTACTGACACATAATAGAGATCATGGATGAATCTCAAAAACATGAAAAGAGAAGCTGGGCACAGAAACACAAGCAGCTTCAGAGACTTGAGGCAGGAGGATCACAAATTCCAGGCTAGCCTCCATAACTCAGCAAGACCCTGCCTCAAAATAAAATTTAAAAAAAGAGCTTAGGGTGTAGGTCAGTGGTAGAGCACTTGCCTACCATGCATGAGATCCTGGTGTCGATACACAGAACAGCACTCATGCCCCCGCCTCCGCCAACACCCACAAAATAAACCATGCAAAGAGAAAGAAGCTGGAGAAAATGAAAATTTAGAAAGAAAGTAGATCACGGTCGACTGAGGATGGGAATAGAGATTAACTTCAAATGAGCATGGGAGAATCTTCTAGGGGGGGTGGAAATATTCTAAAATGGATTATGGTTGCACAACTGACAGTTTATAAAAATTCATTGTATAATATACTTAAAATAGTTGAATTTTAAAATATGTAAAAATGTAACTTGATATAAAAGATTCTTTTCTCTAGATCTGGACTTTTAATTGGTAGTGAAAAGCTACTGAGGATTCTTACATAGGCACTCAGTAAGTCATTGATTAGTAAGCAATGAAAAAACTACAACTACTAACTTTTTAAGAAGTCTAACATGTCTAACTGCTGAGAGGATGTGTGAAAATAATTTGACAGAGAAGAGATCCATACTGGAAAAACAGAGAGCTTGAGCTGAATGTGCATCCAAACATAATATACATGTGGTATTAGAAAGTTCATTAAACAAGTTGAGTTTAATTCATGTGTGCATGAGTTAGAAAATTCTGAGTATTCAACACATTGAGTATCAAGTTCACAGTATGGCTGCTCATGATCTAAGAACTGACGGCTAGTGGTAGCAGTGAAATAGTATTAGGAATTAGAAACTATATTTTAGGTGTGCCTAATACATATTTGATAAGTTTATTGCACCAAAATTTCTTTAGGACTTTTGGATGGACACTGTTAGTAACCAACCACCACACCTCTATTTTCTCAAATTCTCAAATTTTCTCTGTTAAGATCAAAGCATACAAAAACCCTTTTCTAAGCAGGAAACTGAGCTAAGGCAAACCTACTGATCCAGACATGAAGCTCCTCAGGAATGGCATGTATGATACATGTATTATACGCAGCAATGGTAGTCCAATGCAAATGCATCAGAACAAATTACTTAAATAAGGTAAATTTTTAGAAGGAAAAATATGTTAAACACAAATCTATGATTGCAGTAAGTCATTAAAACAAGAAACAATGCACTGATAATTTGTGTTCTCTTGTTAAATAGGAAATAATTAAGAAGTATCATCCTATTGCTGCTACACTAGGAAGAGGAATGGTTGCAAGTTCCATTTTCACAGTCCAACAGCCACAGCATCAGTTCAACAGCCAAAAACATTACAGCCCACAGAATAAATCTGGCCAGCTAACTATTTTTGTAAATAAAGATTTATTAGAAGACAGCTACACACTCGTTCATTTACCTTTTGCCTGTGGCTGCTTGCACACTTCAACAGCACGGTTGAATATTCACTAGAGCGCCCACCTGGGCCTAAAAGCTTAAAATATTTACTAGGTATCTTTTAAAAGCAATTAACAAATGGGGAGATTTATTTAGTACTTAGTGTGGAATGGCCTAGTTCAAATATTTAAACCAAGATATTAAAAGGTTACTTCTGCATCTGAAAATGCACTGGTTCAAAAGATACCCTAGGCACATCATGTGACAAGATGCACTCGGAAAATGTCTGCTTTGGAGTCAAAACTTTGTTGAAATCTGAGAGAACCTAAACAAGACATTTGAGTTATGAGGCTCGCATCTGTAACATAGGGATACTGCCTATACCTTTCAAAGCTGCATGTATAGGACCCAAAACTATTAATACTAGTTATCATTAAATGTTCATTCATTCCTCTCTTCTAACTGGAAATTTCACCCCACCTCCAGATTTTGCAATAGACCCCAGTCTTTAAAACCAGGCATTCTGTCTCTTGGAAACACTATTGTACAAAATATCACACATTCACTGTGGATGTACCAATCAGGGAATGTTGCTGCAAATTTTCTAAACCTCAAAATACATCAGCAAACAAATGAATATACTCAAATGCTTTCAAACTCAAAGATTCCACTCTCATTTCTAGAACAATAACTTGACTGCCCCACACACTTCAGACTCTTTTTGTTTTTATATTTCATTTTCTAGTCTTTGTTTTCTATAGGAAGGCATCACATTTGCTTTTAGTTAGTCCTCTCTTAAATCCATGAAACCACACTTAAACTTGCTGGTTAAAAACAGAATCTTTTAAGTAAAATGGCCAGGCATGTTGACCTGCCCAGGAGAAAACTGATTTAGGCTTATTAACACAGAAACATTAATAGCACACCCATTCACTTACAAAAAATATATGATCACTCCATTTCTACACTTCAACTTTCCCCCATCTGAGAAATCAATCTGACCCTCAAAACTCAAACATGATGTGCAACTGGGAGAGCGGAGGGTACCCCATGTGATAAGGAATTATCT
The DNA here is from genome assembly GCF_048772815.1 of Callospermophilus lateralis. Lineage (NCBI taxonomy): Eukaryota > Metazoa > Chordata > Mammalia > Rodentia > Sciuridae > Callospermophilus > Callospermophilus lateralis. The sequence continues at coordinate 122,279,631 of NC_135311.1, read as the reverse complement.
CCTACCTCCTGATTTAGAGATTTGCCACCCAAAATGCTAATATAATTTTCTCTTCATTCTTACAGCCGGCTGCTCAGACTCTTCATTTCCTAGATCTACATAGTAACATTTAAAAAAATCCCAAACATAAGGTAATCTAAATAAACTGGGAAATAGGTATCTACTGATTAGCATACTGTGTAGTTTAAGAGTATACTTAGAAATACTAAAAATTTGGCAAAAAAAAATTTATATAAAATGTTTTATGTGAAAAGCAAGTTATTAACTGTATATATGGGGGGAGATCTGAAAAGAAATAGTAAAATATTCATAGCGGTAGTATTTCAAGTGATGATGCTAACTGAATAAATTCTGTCTCTGTGTTCTCCACTTTCACTGAAATGAACCTATACTGTGTTTATGACGAAAGACTCCCACAAGTAGCCAAAGAACACAGAAGTTTGTACTAAATCTGAAGTGATTATACAGGGAATGTACCCAAATTTTAATCAATCACAAACTGCTATACTAGCTATAGGCACAGCCTGAACAACATGAGGTATTTACAGAAGGCACAGAACACCCAGGACACTTCCTAGGATAAAGGGTTTGGCCTTTGCTTATGCAAAGTACTTGTAATGTCATCAGTGGCAAGAGATTTCTAGAGTTCAAGGTGGTGTTAGAGTAATGGTTCTTACCCAGGTTTAAGCTTGAAGAGGATCCATGTGAAGAGAGGGAAGGAGGTGGTGTCTGTGAATGTCCTGGTCCCTGACTAGGGAGAGGCATGCCCACGGGTCCAGGAGAGGAGGAAAAGCTAAGGCCGTTATAAAAACTGTGTCCAATGGGGGTCAAGCTGCTCGATGTCCTCTTATAAAGGTCACTGCTGCCAGTCAGGGAGTCACGGCGGGAGCCACTGCCAGTGTTGGAGTTTGCAACTAAAATGGAATTAAAACAATGCAGATAAGAACAGGCCTGTTCTTCGAAGAACAAGCCCAGTGACCTGTTCCTAACACTTTGATCCAGACTCCTTACCACCGCAAATTTGTCAGCAGAGACAGCCTAATTATTAATGTAGCAGTTCTAGGGACAGATAAAGTAATAAAGAGGACATGGCTCAGGTAAACATGAAACTTTTGTTCAACAACATCACACTTATATGGCAAATTTACCTTCCTCTGGTGTCATATATATTATGGGATGGGAACGGGTTAAAAAACTCTGACGGCCACATGAGCTATGGGAAAAGGTGAAAGAAAATGGACTAGAAAGAATGCCTTTCATCCACCCAAAGTAGAAAAATGGATTACAGGAAGAAAAAAAAAAAAAAGTCTCTAAATGGGGCACTGCCCCACTACATAAGACTTACACATGAAAGCCTGTTTTCTCAGTGGGCTCAATCAAGAGTTACTACTAGCCTCCAATTCCAATTAGGATACTTTCTCTTAATCATGCCTTTCCGTTTTGAGATCACATTGTTTTATAACTACTGCAATTATCCCATTGTTCACCAGACTACATCCCTACTTCTTTTCTCCCATCAAAACATTAAAAATGTTTTGTCTCATAGCCTTCCTCCCAATTTCCCACAATGTCTTCTTTAATGTTGTTTGAAAGACTAGAGAAAACTCCTAACTCTTTATGGTCTGCAAGCCAAGCACTGGGCACAGTCTGGAATGTGGAGTACCCAGCCCTGTGATCCTCCAAAGTACTCTCCATCAGTTTTTAACAACCACAATTCTACAGTGCCTTCCATATTCTTACCATTGCCTACAAAAATCTCCTATTTAAGTACCTGAAACAAATTAACTATGTGAGTGTAAATAAGTTGCAACATGAGCATGGATCTAAAATTGATCCCAACTGTACAATTTGATTTCAAAAGTCCATCATCTCAAAGATTGTGTGGGCTGGCTGGATTCCCACGGGGCTCGATCCAGATCTGCCTGTGATATCTGTCCAGGGTTCCATGCATTGTCAGGGTTCCAGAAAGATTATAATAATAATTAAAATTCAGTTTTAACAGCATATCAGTTTGATTTCTACCTGCTGTTCCAAATCCTCCAAGGGCTGATCCCAGGGTGGCACCAAGAGAACTGCTACTTCCAAATCCCAAGGATGTGTTGGCAGGTTGGGCAGAGCCCTGGGAGAAGAGGGAGCTGCTTTGTGAGTTGCTGCTCAGAGAGTTGTTGCCATAGAAAGAGCTGGATGCCAGGTTGTTACTGGGCTGCTGCTGGGGCTGGGGCTGAGGCTGCTGGGTTCCTAAAGGGCGAAATGGTCCGTTTGTAGTTCCAGCAAGACCACCAGCGGCTCCATTTGCTGAAGCTGCAGCCGCTGCAACAGCTGTGAAGAAAGCAAACCATTTAGCTATGAAAGAGCTTAGGCACATTTCCAAACTACATTTTTTTTTACCCATTTTTAAACCTCTTAATGCTACCTATCTTTTCAAGACAGACACAAACCTTGAAAAGAACTATACATATCTATCTTTGATCCCTTCATTTGAAGCTTCTACTTTCTATTTCTACTTTTGATTTGAAGTCAAAATACCAAGGGAGCAAGCTCACTATGTTGGCAGCTTATTTAAAGCATGTGTAGTTTAAAAGGGGTACAAACATCAAATGTATCCTTTAAATACAACTACTTCCTAAAATCTCAAATTCCACACATATCTGTGATGAGATTTTTTTTCAAACTGTGACATACATATACTAAAGCTCCCCCAAAACATATTTTTATACCACTCTCTTCCAGATATTATTTCTTTATTTTTAAAATTTTTAATTTGTTATATATAACAATATGCATTACAATTCATATTACACATAGAGAGCACTATTTTTCTTATCTCTGGTTGTACACAAAGTAGAGTTACATTCTTTGTGTCTTCATACATGCACTTAGGGTAATGATGACCATCGCATTCCACAATTTTTCCTACACCTATGCCCACTTCCTTCCACTCCCTCCCCTTTTCCCCTTTGCCCTATCTAGAATTCATTTAATCCTCCCATTTCTACTGCTGCTAATTTTTAAAAATGCATTTAAAACTTAATATAAAAAACTCTCACTGCACCCCAAGCAAATATTTCTCGCCCAGTTCTCACTACTTTTTCCCATTTCCTCTATCCTTACCCTATGCCAAACCCCACCTTATACACGCCCACCAAATTATCTAAAAAACAATGGCTTCAGTATCTGTAACATTAGCCTTGGAATGCTGCCAACAGTACATCTTCTTTGAGTAATCCATCTTCCAATGATCTCAATGGAGCCGGTCCTGTGTCTAACCAGATAGTACATGACATGCCCCCCCAACTCAATCAGAATCAACAGAGGTCATTTATTGCTTTTGATTCTCTCTTTGAAATACTATAGGGTAGAACTGCTATGCTGAGAATTACCAACTAAGGTACACTTCACCAGCAGTTCCCTCCTTGCACCCCATACCTTTAGCTGAAGCACCCAGATAAAGCTCACCTGCTTGGGCAGCTGAGGAACTAATGATGACTGGGGCAGGAGCTACAAGCCGAACAGGAGCTCCAATACCATTTCTTGCTCCTGCATTCACCACAAGGGCACCAGTTTGGTCATAGTAAGCAGCAGGAGCCAAAACTGGATAACCTAGGAATATCAAAGTCAGCATATGAAGAGATATACTGCAGTTCGCCCTTATCTACAGTTTTGTTTGTCACTACTTCAGTTACCATGGAAAAATATTAAATGGAATATCCCAATAATAAACAATTCAAATAACTTTTAAAGTGCGCACCATACTGAATAGCATTAACAAAAATCTCATGCTATTCTGCTCCATCTGCCAGAGATAAAAACAATCCCTTTGTCCCCCATATCTGTTCTATAAATGCTACCCACCCATTAGTTAACTTAGTTCTATCAGACTGCCTTAGTTGTCTGATCAATTTTGGTACTGCAGTACTTATGTTCAAGTGAACATCATTTTACTTTATAATTGTCCCAAGTGCAAGAGTAGTGATGCTAGTGATTCAGATATGCCAAGAAGGCATTAAGTGCTAAGTAAAAAGATGAAAACTCTTGGTTTAAAGAAAGAATGACCTCATAAGCTGAGTTTGCCTGAATCTACAGTTAAGCTATGGTTGTTGATATTAATGTGCTTAACTTATAAATTAAGCTTTATATAAGTATGTATGTATATATTATCCATGGTTCCAGGCATCCAATGAAGAGTCTTGCAAGATTTCTAGCATATTAATTAAGTACACAGTAAAGAAAAGTGTTGATTATTCCTCTGCTGATAGTGAGAAAGGTGACTGAGTAGGATAGGAATATGTGTGCTCTTTGAAGTGCTAGCGAAGGCTATCACAAACAATCATATACCAATAATCTGGGTTTTTTTAATATTTATTTTTTAGTTATAGTTGGACACAATACCTTTATTTTATTTATTTATTGTTACATGGTGCTGAGGATAGAACCCAGGGCCTCGAACATGCTAGGCGAGTGCTCTACCGCTGAGCCACAACCCCAGCCCTAATCTGATTTCTTAAATACGCAAATACAAGAAGCTATGAGGATTACAATCGTCATAGTATTTCCATACCACTTAATAATCTAAGCACAAATATCCTAAAAGTCTGCAGGAAAGGCTTCAAAAGATGAAATCTCTAATAAATCTTAATTTGAGCCACATGGGATAATAAAATGTAAAGGACTAGTGACTAACAAAATGAAGCAAGTTAACTTTATTCATTGAATTCATGAATGGATCAGTTAATTTGGCTATGTTCCACAGTCAATAAAGGCACACAAAATTTAAGTTGAGGTCTCTTTTAAGTGAAGAATATGAAACTACATCTGATCCCACACAAAGCCCAGGTCAGCAAACCAAGAATAATACACCATACACTCATTTTACATGTATCAGAAGTAGGCAGTTTAAAATCACCTCTATTATTGATAAAAAAAAAAAAAAAAAAAAAAATCCTAAAAATACAAAAAGACTGACCCTATCAATAACAGGACATTCTTCCCAGTGTGCTATTCAAACACAAAGGCATGAAGACTAAAGCCCTGGAGTGGTGCTAAGATAGGCCAACCACATCCTTAATTCTAAGCGAGAAAAAGTTGACCACCAAAGAAAACCACATTATTTCAAGCTGTGTGGACATTCATATATCTCCAACATGTAAAACTTAAAACTGGCTCAGAATAATGCTCTCATCAACGAACTATGTCTAAGTGAGGGCAAGTGTATATCATCCTTGCCAGTATCCAAATTTGACAAGCCCAAACAAGCTGAAAGCTTGAATTATGCACATTCTTCTCAGTATCACCCAAAAAAGCAGACTTTCCTCCACCCCACTCACAGTGTTAGGAACAAGGTGCAGTATTACCTGGCATGCCTGCAGCCAGACCTTGTCCAAAGGCAAGAGCAGAATTTACAGCTGCAGCTGCCACTAGTGGGTCTGTTTGCTGTCCCTGTTGGTTCTGATTTGGGGTCAAAGGACGCTGGCTGGCTCCTCCGCGGAGAACCTGGAAATGGGAGACAGAAAAAAGTCAACTACTTTCTTCTCACTGGGAGTATTTAAGACGCCCCATATGCTCAAGTTCAAGTCGAGTCAACTTTTAAAAATTAATAGCTGTAAAACATTTAAAATGTTTTACATGTGGTACAGCTGTTAGGGTAAAAATCCAATTAATGACATCATTCTACCATACTTAGTTTTTAAACATAGCACCTCTATAAGTAGGAAAAAGTGGACAAAAGGGATGACTCTTTCATTAATCAGATATTTGATTCCTATCATGTGGCAGATGCTAGGGACAAGGCAATGAACAGAGCAAGCAAAGCCTCCCTTCATGGAACTTTTACTTTATTGAGTAAGAAAGATAATCAACAATAAATACGTAACACATCAGTATTCAGACCAAAAGTGAGTGTAGAAGACATGGTAAGCAGGAGAGGGAGGGTGTACTCCAGACAGGACAAACACCGAACTTAACCCACACATTTCAGTTAAAATACCTGTGCGCACGCGCGCACACACACACACACACAGTTTTATTTTTTTCTACCCATTAACACTATTCCCATTTAATCAATGCCCAAATGAACAGATTTGATTTTGGAGGCTTCTAAGTTGCTTCTCTTTCACAGATTCTACAAAAATGTTCATCTAAATGAGCGTTAGTCAAGTTCAGTGCAGAACACCAGTTCTGCCACTGAGTTACATTTCCTGCTATTTAAGAAACAGAGATATCAAGAAGTCAACAATTATTTTTATTCTGAAGGATCTGAAGTATACATTTCACAAGATCTATTATATTCCGGCAAGTAAAAATGCCAAGCCCCACAGATGGATGCTGAAATTGCCATTTTCTGAAATTGCCATTATGTTTGCAAGCACAAAGTTCTCATAAGATCACTTTAAATTTCACCTTGCTATTTATTAAAAGCTTAAATATGTAGTCAAGAAGAGATTAATTTTTATACCATTTGGGAAAGAATGCAAAAAGAAAAACATTAACAATCAACTAATCTTTTACTGATTAACCTAATTACCCTATGTGAATAACACTGTAAAGAAGAGATGTGTGCAAATATTAAAACAAATTTAAAAAATTAAAAAATAATAATAATGAGAACAATGATGTGTGGACACAATAAAGTCTTTTATTTCTTTATCTGCAAACAGTGAGAGTTTTAACAGCTGATCTTACAGACATGCTGGGACCATTATACAAGGTACAGTGCCTAATACCAGTGGATAATCAATAAACAGTAGCTCATCACTATTATCAAAATATTATGCAATTTATTTTTGTGACCTGAAGACTCCAACCAACTTTACAGGAGAAAGAGCGTGTCAGACTACATGGAGAGAAGAGGGGAGGGGACTGCACAGAAAAATTTCACTGTATGAACTTATTCCAAGGAAATAATCATAAACTTATGAAAATATTATAATCATGATTTATAACACCAAAATATTAAGTTAAATCTCAAATTGATCAGTCAAAATAAAGCATAGAATATTCTTTAATGGATGATGTTTAAAAGAACACTAACATCGAATAATAAGAAAGAATAACAAAACCATATGGACAAAATAATTCTAAATTAAATAAGGGCTGGGGATGTCGCTCAGAGGTAGAGTGCTTGCCTAGCACACATGAGACCCTGGGTTCAATCCTGGGAGTGCGGAAGAGAGGGAAGGAAGGAGGGAACAAAATAGTAAGATTATTTTTTTTACATAAAAATTTTTTTTCTTTTAAGCAGTATTTTAGTAATCGGGGGAAAATGGTGTATTCAATTAAGAAGAAAGCTGGGTGTGGTGGCTCAAGTAATCCCAGGGACTCAGAAGGCCAAGGAGGACTGCAAGTTCGAGGAAGACTCAGCAATTTAGCAGGCCTTGAGCAACTTAGTGAAACCCTGTCTCTCAAAATAAAACATTAAAAGAACTGTGGCTCAGTGGTAAAGTACCCCTGGGTTCAATCTTGGTATCAAAGAAAAGAAAAAAGACATATAGTACTTTGTTTACTTTTAACTATTCTTTCTTTTAAAATGTAGTTAAAAAGCTCCAATAAGTTAACCGATATGACAGGTTTTTAAGAGCTATATCCAATACAATAGGTGTTGGTGATATGCAGTCTAAAAGCCTAACACCCTCCCCGTTGCTTGGTAAGTCATTTGCAAATTCTGAAGTGATGTGAAAATGGTGCAGAGCAGGCATCTATAATATGGTAAAAGGAAAATTTTACTACCAGTCTAAAGATCCACTTTGCTACTTCCTAGCTATATGATCTTAATTGAACAATCCTCTAAGCAAGTATCTCTTATGAAAATTGAATGAATATCATTACCTCACCTACTTGCACTGACCAAGTGCCTGATATTTAAAAGGCATTCCACAAGAACAGTTAAATCTGAGATTGAATACACATATACACACAAGAGGGAACTCATTGCTTTCAGTGTTTGTCTGTTAGAGAAGAAACATCCTGACATAAGTAAATTCTGTTTACATTTACCTGCTGCTGTCCTTGCTGAGCCTGTGGGGTGGTCTGCTGATTAGCAGAATTAGTTGCTGCTGCAGCAGCAGCAGCTTGCTGCTGAAAAAGACTGGCGGGGTAGACTCCCCAAGGTGTGACTCCATAATACTGGTGAGGGACCACAGCTGGGCCTAAAAACAACAAGGGAAAGGCAAGGAAGATTAGACTAGTAAGAATTATCTCAGGACTTCCAAAGACCAGTAGATCTGACCCAGTAGATCCTACCATAAAATATTAACTTAAAGAATACATTGGGTTGTGCTAGCTAATCATTAATTGTCTTTTAAAACAAAAAATATTATATATAAGAACCTTAAGCCAAAGTCTTCTGAAGTCAATATCATATTCCAACCTAAAAAAGAGACACTGAGGGACAAATTTTTGAGATATTGAAAGGAGAAAAACTGACAGAACAAGTTCAGAGGAGCTGGGTTTAAGAACTGTTGGAGGGACTGGCCTTGGAAGAAATAATGGTTTTCCTATGAGAAAGAAAGGGTATGGCGTAAATACAGAAATGTTTATTGTTCGGAGAGAAATAAATTAAGGGTTTGGGCACTTAAAGTGATGAAGGACAAAATATGGATGTATCCTACTTTCATAATAAGAATGGCACCTGAGAGGATCGACAGGACCCGGGTGCATCCTTTACTTCAGAAGCATGAAAATCTATCAGTCTTCTGACAAAAATCCCCAACACTTCACTGACTTCCACTGTTCAATTTCAAATAGGCTTGGTTTTCTTATTTCTATTTTTTAAATTGCAGAAGTTTTTCAACACAACTACATTTAGACACTGATATATGAAATTTCAAGTCACATGTAGAACCACCACCAAAAAACAAAAACCAGCACCTTGGTTATAGACTAGCCAATATCCTAAACAAAACTAAATATTCTGTTTTAATCTAAATGATCTGTTCACATTTTCTGGCAACAAGCTACAGCTATAGTCTCTGCCACACAGGAGAGGTAGCAGAGATGTAAGAGTCATGAAAACAGCAACATGGATGTGGCAGAACTCAACCACAGAAGCTGGTGACAAGAGACACCAAGGATGAACATTTGTCAATCAAGAAAAGAGCTCAAAAAAATAAAATAATTTAAAGCAAATAATAAGAAGTTAAAATGATTTGCTGGGGATAGAACCCAGGGCCTCATGCACACTATGCAAGCACTCTACCACTCAGCTGCAATCCAGGCCAATGCTTTGGCATTTCCATCTTGGTATTTTCTATATTCTTGGGCAGAACAAAAAGTTCTGTTTATAAGCAAAAGGGCTTATAAACACTATGTGAAACACTATACCTGTGAAACACTATACCTGGGTACATACCAAAGGTGCTATTCAGAAAAGTCATGTTACAATAGGAAACATTATATTATAAGCAAAATATTTTTAACTTATCATTACTACCAAATTGAAGAAAAATAATGGTGGGTCCCCAAACTCCTCTGACTAGTATTCACATACTAGTAAATTAAAGAAAACAACGAGAGGAGAAAATGAAGACACTACCTGTCCCTTAGTTTCCTCGTTTGAAAAATAAATACTAATAGGTGCTAGTGGTATGGCCATATTGACCTTGAAAGGATGGGTTGCAATCTGCAATGAAAATCCCTGGCTCCCCCAAGAGCCAACAAAGTGATCCTGGACAGGGTGTGCATTAATCTTTAAATTTTCTCAACTAGCATTTCTACTATTTTACCCTGGTCATGTGGCCTAAGATCGAATTTAGGAAGACATCTTGGGATGATTAATTCAGTGTTTCTCATCAGAGTGCCTACTTCAATTCCTGTGTGAGTGACACCATAGCTCCATGGTTTGTGAGTTAACATCATGTGTGAAAAGCACTAAGGTCACTTTCAGTCTGGCTCAGCATGAATACCAAAAAAAGGAAAAAGGGAAAAAAAAAAACACAAGATTCTCACCACCAAACTAGCATTTCAATGAGCATAAGTATGTCACACCTAAGATTAGCTCTGCTTCAAATAATATGTTAAAACAGTGGTGGAAAAGGACTTTAAGAAAGTAAAGGCTAGATAACTCAAGGTAGCGTGGTCAATCTAGATGACAGTAAAATGTAAAGCCTGGAGTTAAACCTGGTCACAAACCCAAACGTACATTTAGATTATGTGACCTCATACAAGATATCACTCTGAACTCAATCTCCTAATCTGTCAAAATATTCTCTGACAACACATATGAATAAAAAGCACTCAGTTAAGTGTTGCGTACAGGCTAATAGTGGTGAGCAAAGACTATTCTACTACAAAGAGCTTTTCATTTTCCTCAAAAACTAGAACAGGGGGTCATCTTAAATATGCTCCCATGATAAGGAGGAAAACAATTCTAAAGAAAATCTAAGAAATGATATTCTGTACTGAGTTCATAATATCAAATTATGTCGTACAATAAATGAAATTTCAGACTGGGAATGTAACTCAGTGACAGAGCACTTGCCTAGCAAGTACAAGGCCCTGGGACTGATCCCCCAGCACATCAAAAATAAACAAACAAGTAAAATTTACATGGCTATTTAGTCATGATAAACATAATTTGAAGGAATGCGTCCCCAAAGAATGCTCTAGAAGATGTTTTATATGTCCTAATGTTAAGCTCAATCCACCCATACACAATAGCCCCACTGTGGTGGTAACATCTGTATCAAATAGAGTCAAACAGGAAAGGTGCTTTCTTTTGAAAGATTCAGTTTCAAGAGAAATAACATTCATGAGCTTCTCCACAAGCAAACAAAAACAATGGCATAATCAGTGATGAAAAAGAACAATTATCATGAGAGGATTTCTGAAGCTAAGAATGCCAGCCAAAGAGCTTCCCTGAGAGAGAGAGAGAGAGAGAGAGAGAGAGAGAGAGAGAGAGAGTGAGTGTGTGTCTACAGATTAAGGCCTAATCCAGTGCAGTACCTGCAGCAAACTGAAATCAAATCAATATCACTATGGTGTGAGCCTATGGCTACCTATCAAGAAAGGAGAATGGTGCACAAGTACAGGCCTACACAAAGAATGCCCTATACATAGGGGATAATGCCAACCTGAGGTCATCCTCAAAATTATCAGGTAATGTCTTAAAAATACTAATACCAAGGACAAACTCCAGCACCCTCCAAGAAAAAGTGAACCCAGAAAATAAGAGTGAAAGGACTAGATTTATGTTTAAAACCATATTCCTGAAAAATTCAGAAAGGAGGAGGAAGAAAAAGAGGCACAGAAATTAGGGATATGTAAGAGAGACCAGTTTAAGAAGCAGAATAATTGTAGATGAGAAGGACTACGTAGACCTAGCTAAGGAGAGAAATTCCTAAAATATAAATGAGCTTTGTGTGGGTCCACAGAACCACAAAATACCTATGAAGGGGGCAGGTGATAAATTTGCTTTTGGATATGTTAGAGTCAGAGGGACCTATAATTATAGCTAAGTAGAGATATCCAACTAGCAGGTGGGGCATTAAAAATCAAGACATGTTTCTGTTGGGAGACATGGAGTTGGGGGTTGCAGGCCCATCTCAAATTGCTTTAGCAAGTGAGAAAATCCCTCATGCAGCAGTATGTCTCACCTAGCGTTGCTGCTGCAGCCAATCCAGCTGTGTAGGGGTCCGTCCCTGGGGGAGCAGCACTGATGATGTATGGATTGGGGACAAACGCAGCGGGAGCTAAACCTGCTGAAAACATACCTGTCAGTAAAAACAAACTTCACCAAAACTGCAACCCTACCAAACACCTATATATTTTCGTTAGAAGTTCAGGATATAGATGATTGGGGGTGGCGGGTAAGAAGAGAGTGAAGAGGAATTTTACAAAGATAAAATAATCACTACACTAAAAAATTATGGTGATATTTATCTAGTCCCTTTTTGTTTTTATCCTTTGCTAGAGAAATGCTTAAGTTAAAACCATACAGTTTTAAATTTGGCACAACTTAATTGTTAAAATCTTAATAATTAAATTTATTTTACTGTTTTTCACTGTTTCCTTCTGTTCTTTTTCGCAGGGCCTTATGCATGCTAGGCAAGTGCTCTACCACCGAGCTATATTCCCAGCCCTTAAATTAATTTTAACTCAATTATTAGACTAAAAATATTGATAAAGTGGTACAGAGGGAAGGACTTGCTTCCATTTAAAATAATATTCCAAACAGTTTTCCTCACAGAAAACGTGTAGGTATGTGAAAAGTCTACTATATGCAAGTCTACACTACTGGGCCCAGACAAAACTTCATGCTTGGCTTTAATATAACTAGTTTACAAGCAAATGAGTGTTTTCTTCCACAGCCATACCACATTCAAGTCGGGTGATAACCCTTCCACTCAATCATGCCATTTTGGCACATTAAAAAAGTAAATAGATAAAAATCTCTACCTATACTTGTTTGGAGTTAATGGGATTATGTTTTGGAGAGACCTTTAAAAGGTCTGGGAAGGAGAAAGGTCAAGGAGCTAGTACCAAATGTATATCAAAACTCCAATAATTGCTACAGAAAAAGGACACATCTATTTAAAAACCAACCATTACCTAAGAATATTTTTTATGATTTTTTTTTTAATTTTCAGTGCTTAGAAGACGGATTTATAGTTACAATTTGCTACTTAGTAAATAATACTGATACAATCATAGTCTATACAATGTCCAAACCTTATCAAAAGAGCTAATGCTGATCACTACTCATTTCTATAGTAAATACTTAAATCCTGCAACAGTTGAGGCAGGATACTAAGGAAATCTTATGAACTCAGGTCTTAATATGTCAAAAATAAAGAATATGGCTAGAGACAACTAGACAAAATGAAGGGGCCATTTACCCTATCTGCGGGTAAACATCTAGACTTTTGTCATCAATCTAAACCACTGGGTTTCACAGCATCCACTTATTCTAAAATGGGGGCCACACCTTTAATGAAGAGAGCGATCAGCAAGAGGACTTACCGATGTGAGGTTGATGTGCAGCTGCTAGTGCATACTGCTGTTGCTGAGCAGCTGTCAACTGCTGGACAGCAAGCGCATTAGGTCTTTGGAACAGCTGAGGTGAGAAAAAGACATGGTACAGTTAGAGAAACTGTCTAACGAAGTAAATTTAAAATCTCCTGACAAAAAAAGGTCAATAAATCCCTAATGAGGCATGATGCTTTTAACAAAAATGGATATTCTCATACTCCATTCCATTCCCATGATACTACATGCTTCATAGTTCTTATCTCTTTATTTACCTCAGTTTGTCCTCCCAGCTCCATGGGCTGAGCTCTTCACAGGTTATATGTTCCCTGAACCACAAATATACATGTGCAATCTCCCTAATGGTGTCAGCAAGTCTACAGGTACTGCCTGATTCAGAAACGGGAAAGTCGGAAAAATAAACTACAAAAATGAACTGCCCCATTGTTCCTAGTGCTACTATCTCTCTTCAGGTCTTTCAAGACCCCCCAAAATGCTCTGAATTCTTACATATTCCCATTTAGGAAGAGGATATGAAAAGCATTTACTTGGTCCTCTGGGCTGCCTCTTCCTGGGAAAATGGTACTGGACAGTTCACCTAAGTAGCAATTTGTCTTAATGAGTAAAAATTACAACTACCCAACCTTGGGGAGGCTCAAGAGTCTCCAAAGACCAATTTTTTATATACAAGGAAGAAGACAATAGAAGTACAGCCACTATCATCCAGTTCATATGAAAAATATTCAAAGACCTTAATAATAAAAATATCCTGAGATTCTACCTTAATAGTCACTCATTCAACACATACAGGTAATAGCACTGTGAAAGGAACTAGGGATACAACAGTGAATACAACAACATGGAATCACTGTCTTCATGAAGATTACATTATAGTATGAATAGTGTTGTTACAAAAAAGGAGGTGTTGGTAATTTTGTTCTGAATCACCTGCCTCCAAAGAATCATGCTCAAGAGTGCTGTAATCAGACTGAGAGCACTTACTGAAGGGACCTAATTCAATACAATCCTCAACCTACCTGTTCTTTCTATAGGATTCTTCGACAACTCAGCTGATATCAATAGATAATATATAATAGATATCAAAGATTTTGAATTCCAGGCATATTCATTAAGAGACCTGATTGGTTCAGACATTAAGAAATAATAGCATACAACCGCCTCAAACTAATTATCTTTATGAGTGTTCTTGCTGTTATCCTAGAAGTGGGGAGCTTTCATCTCATGACTTGGCTACAACTATGCCCCGAACACACAAGTAAACATTTAAAATACAAAGAAATCAAAAGCTAACTATTTTAAATGTACAGGCTGACTTTATCTATTAGCTCTTTATATACATTCATTCATTTGATGGTGGGGGGGGTAGTGGTGACAGGGATTGAACTCAGGGACACTCAGCCCCTTAGCCATATCCCCAGCCCTACTTTGTATTTTTATTTAAAGACAGGATCTCACTTGAGTTGCTAAGTGCCTCGCCATTGCTGAGAGTGGCTTTGAACTCACAATCCTCCTGTCTCAGCCTCCGGAGCTGCTGGGATTACAGGCATGCACTATCACACTCAGTTCATTCACCTTTCTAAAACCAGAATAAAATCACTCTGATTTTATACCAATGTCAAAATAACCATTTACAGATTTCAAAGTACTTTTTTTATTATTTTTTATTTTCAAAGGTTAATGTTACAACAAACCTTCACTGTGATGCAGGTGAAGAGGATCAAGTACTAATTTATAAGCATCCGCTAAATATCAAGTTGTGGAACACCCTAGAGAAATTGAATCTATTAACAAACATATCAAAACACTTGTTCAGTCAGATGTGGTGGCACACACTTATAATCCCAGCCACTCAGGAGGCTAAGGCAGGAGGACAATGCGTTCAAAGCCAGCCTCAGCAACTTAGCTAGGACCTAAGCAATTCAGCGGGACCCTGTCCCTTGATAAAATATTAAAAACACACACACACTTGTCCACTCCAGGAAGAGAGTCGGTCACAACAATTTGTAACTAATTTTGATTTTTTTCAATTTGATTTCACATTTCTACTTTACCTAATGAACAGTATCTCATAGTATTTCTACCAACAGGTAGAAATACTATAAGATACTGTCAGTCTACCCAAGAAGGGCAGCTAGGAGGTAGAAAACAAATAAGTAGGAGAAAGTTATATTTAAATTATTGCCAAAGTTGTAAAAACAACTTGTAGCTTATAGTTCAGCTAAAGCATCTGCTACCTCTTCAAAGGGTCCCTGAAATTTCCTGGCCTAAAAATTTTTTGAAACATTCAACATCTCAGTCACTGCTCCTTCTATGCCCTTCTTTATCCCCACTGAAAATAAAATAACTCATCATTGAACTTTGAAATTATTAGATAGGCACTATGACACAGATCATTGGTTCAAAACATAGATATATCCTGACTTATCAACCAAAAAACAGTAATCTACTGCATTCTACTTTGTTTATCCTCATTTCGTGGACTTTTTTCAGTAGTAATGTAACTTATGTATGTGTGTGTATATCTGTAAATATACTTAGAAATACATAATATGTGTGAAAACCATACAAGCCACCATATCTAACATATATGAGTGTGGCTCTCACCATCATGCTACTCCATTTCCTAGTAAGACTACTACTTTCAGTTAAAAGCACACTAGCTTTACAGAGCCCCCATATAATCCCTGTTTGAGAGCTGAATTAGGGATTATAGTTAATAGGGAATTATTATTTTCTTGAGAGCACTTCCCAGTAAACAATTTAACAAAAGTAAATTATGTATTCACAGCCAGCTGATTTGATTATAAAATAGACTACAGCAATTTTGGCACATTCTCTTTATGTAAATGGTACATTAACTGGAAATACAGAGTATTCAAAATGAAATTGAGTAATTGGCAAGTGGGAGATTCCAAAGATCCTACAAAACTCACACAAATGCCATCTGCTGGGCAAGACACCGAGCTCTGCTTTTCATTATTTTCACAAAGCAACCCAATAGTCTGAAACTAAGAAAATACTGAGAGTTGGGGGAAATGTTTATTAAAGGTCGGTATAATGACAATGAGCAGGTGTTGACTGTAATTCACTCAAACAAAATCAATGAGTTGTTTTAAGAGTCTGAATGCATGGGAAATTTTCAAGCATTAGGACTTCTAGTAAACTGAGGCATAATAGGATTGAATACTCCTACCGCCCCTACCCCAGGTACTGGGGTGGGGATTAAAACCAGGAATACTTTACTACTGAGCCCTGGTCCATCTTATTTTTTGAGACAAGGTCATACTGAATTGGCTAGGCTGGTCTCAAACTCTCACTCCTCTGGCCTCTGCCTTCACCTCCTCAGTAGCTGTAATTACAGATATGTGCCACCATGACCAGTGATAATTTACCACATGACCTTACAAAAGATACCCGTCAGCATTCCAGAAGGAAATCTGGGCAGCTCAAACCACTAAACATAGTACTAACCCGCAGCTGGCATCTTGTATTAAACAATAAATAAGCTACTACTAATACTATTTAAGAGCTGCTTACTATTATTACTGTTACTATCAAGAATTGTTGGCATAAGAACACTGTTATTGAGTTTTCTGAATCTGGAGAAGTAATACCTAAATGAGAGTTAGAAAATATGAAAGATGATACCTACCCACACCCCAAATTAAAATGCCATGCCATCCCTGACTTTTTACCAGCTTAAGGCAACATACACAGTGGATAGGGAGTAAGAGCAAACACCTTCGAGACCAGGAAGCCTGGGCTCACATCTCATTTTCACTAGTGACTTGCTCTATTACTTAGGGCCAGTGACTTCTGACTCTCTTGGTGCCTCACTCTCTAACATGGTAACAAAATATCTAACCTACAAGAAGTTAATAGGAGTTAAATTAACACAAAGAAAACGCTTCACAAGACATTTATGTGGGATGTTCTTTCTGATGAATGAGGAGAGTGCCCCTAAACACAACCCCTTCTGTGAGAATCACCCCTCACAGCTCCTTCCCAAGGGAGGGCAGGAATTGTTTCTACTTTTTACAGTATGCGCCTTTCAGGGAAAGCTATGAAGAAACTTAAATTTGAAGGTAAAATAACTCCATATATCAAAAAGCTCTGTGTTTATAGTACAAGGTCCAAAGGAAATAGCTTGAAGCTAGAAACCAAAATAATATGAGATTTGCATAGCTTACACCAATTGACCTTCAGCACTGAGCATGGTCCATGGTCCGTGTCTTTAATCCCAAAGGCCTCAGGAGGCTGAGGTAGGAGAATCACAGGTTCAAAGCCATTCTCAGTGACTTAGCAAGGCTGTGAGCAACCTAGTGAGACACTATCTCAAAATTTATAATTAAAAGGGGGAGGGGCCAATTCCTGGGGCCAGTAAAATTAAGTAAAATAAAATATAACCTTCATTAAAGGCGTGTGTTTTAATTTTCTCATCTATAAAAAGACAACTAATGCCTTATCTCAGGAGTTGTTGCCAGGATTCACAGAAAACCCTATTAATAATGGGATTATAAAATAAAGGGGGGGGGGGCTGGGCACTACTGTAATCCGAGTTCAAGGCCAGCCTCCTAAGTCACTTAGTGACATTCTAAGCAATTTAACAAGACCCTGTCTTAAAAAATAAAAAGGGCTGAAACGTATTTCAATGGTGAAGCATCCCTAGATTCAATCCCCAGTATCAAAAAGTTAAAAAGTAAACTAAAAGGGGTGTTTTAGAGCTTCTGTTTAAAGGTTCTAGATCAAAGACCAATTTTGACCGTATTATTTGAATAACTGCAATCATAAACTAATGGATACAATAATTCAGGGGCAGTTTAATAAGGGCATAACAAACCATAGGTCTAAATTAAAAAAAAAAAAAAACAACTTCACAGTTCATTAGCAGGTAAAGAATCTGATTCCAAAATAAATTATTTCTACAGTCTTAGAATAAACATATTCCTCCATCAAGTAAATGAATAACTTGGGGAAATTTATAATAAAATTTTAGCAAAGTCAAGGGACAAGCCGGGCACAGTGGCACACATCTGTAATCCCAGCAACTAGGGAGGCTGAGGCAAGAGGATCATGAATTCAAAGCCAGTCTCAGCAATGGCGAGGTGCTACGCAACTCAGTGCTAGTGGTTCAGTGGTTGAGTGCCCCTCAGTTCAATCCCCGGGTCAAAAAAAGTAAAGGGATGGGGATGTAGCTCAGTTGATAGAGTGCTTACCCCACATGCACAAGGCCCTGGGTTCAATCCCCAACAACACACACTACACTACACTACACTACACACACACACACACACACACACACACAGTCAAGTGACAATAAAGATAAACTTCACATGACCCAACAACTAGTCAAATTCAGTCTTTTATTAGTCTGTGATCATATACATGACATTGACAGAGTGAATAACTGTAAACTTAAATGAAAGGTGAGAAAATTAAACACCTGTATTAAAAGTATATGTGTACTTGGCCTCCTAAGAATGACATCTTTCAAAAACAATTTGTTTCAATTTCCTTTCCTATCTAACTATGGCTACACAGAAATGACTACTGCTTTTCTGTTAAAATTAAATTAATACATATTGGGGTGGGATTGTGGCTTAGCGGTAGAGCTCTCATCTAGCACGTGTGAGGCCCTGGGTTCGATCTTCGGCACCACATAAAAATAAATAAAGAAAGAAAGAAAGAAAGAAAGAAAGAAAGGGGTGGGGAGAGAGAGAGAGAGAGAGAGAGAGAGAGAGAGAGAGAGAGAGAGAGAAAGGTATTTTAAAAATACATATGGTGGGAGTTTTTTTGTTTGTTTGTGGTACTGGGGATTGAACTCGGGGCCTTGTGCATGTGAGGCAAGCACTCTACCAACTGAGCCATATCCCCAGCCCTGGTGGGAGTTTTAGTAAAAATATGCAATATTTTTTTTAACTCACTGAATTATAAATAAAGCCTATGAACAATCTGATTAATCTTCATTGATCTAAATTCCATTTTTTGTTTCTGCTACACTGTTGCAACAATGATAACTAAATGAAATTTTTCTAAAATGTATATGAAACTGGGGATGTATCTCAGTGGTAGACCACTTACCTAACAATGCATAGGCCTGGGGTTCAATTCTCAATATTTTTTAAGAAGTAGAATCTATAAATAATAGGCAATTTCAATTATATAATAATATATAAAATATAATACTGCTCACACGACATAAAAACAAAATGGTGTGAACACACAATGCAAGAATTGTTCAGGACTGTTTTCCAGGATTAAGGTGGCAATTAGGGAAAGTGAAAAAAAAAAAGAAGAAGACTCCAGAGACATCAATGAACATTTCAATTGACAAAATGCCCTCAATTAAGGTTCTTAACCCAAAATATTTGTCTTAAGTGGGTAACATTGCATTTTTGTTTTTCATGGACATCTATCTGAAAGTCATTGCTTTCTTCAATTATGATTTGGCAAAAATACAAAATAACATTAGCCATAAACATGTGACTTTCACCAATGGGGGCAGGGGAGCTGGGCATGGTGAAACACACCTATATAATTCCAGAAGCTCAGGAGGCTGAGGCAGGAAGATCATAAATTCAAGACCAGCCTTGGCAACCTAAAGAGACCAGAAAAGGAAGGCAGGCAGGAAGACAGGAAGAAGTGAAGGAGTGCTTAGGGATGTTGTTCAGTGGTAGAGTGCCCTGGGTGCAATCCCCAATATTGGGTAAGGAGTGGGAAAGGAGAGATAATAGGTATTTTATGTTATTTTTTGATTACTACAGACATTTCAAAATCTTCATTCTCGCTATGATAGCTAACACACCTACTTTTATTTCATGTATCATATGATAAAAAAGCAAATATACCATTAAGTTTGGTTTGAATATCTTTTTGATTTTTATTTTTTCGCAGTACTCCAGATTGAACCCAGGGATACTCTAGCACTGAGCTGCATCCCCAGCCTGTTTTATTTTTTATTGTGAGACAGGGTCTTATGAAATTGCTGAGGTTGGCCTGGAACTTGTATTCCTCCTGCCCCAGCCTCTCAGGTTGCTAGGGTTTTAGGGCATGCACCATTACACCCACCTATTTTTATGTAATCAGTTTTCTTTGTAATCTTTCTTACACAATGTGCACACAAACACTGTGTTTTAAAACATTATTCTGAGAAGCAGTACACAGGTTCACCTAACTGCTAAAAGAATTCATAGCACTTTTAAAAAGTTAAGAACTATGGCTCTTACAATTAAATCTTAGAAGGATTAGTTGAGAACAATTAAGATGGGTTAATTCAGAATGATTAACAGTGACCAGACAAGCAACTTAATTATACAAACCCCAAAATACACAATGAACTAAATGAAAATTACCATTTCCATATTTGCAGGCTGCTCCATGGCATGTATCTCACTATAGATTGATATTAAGTTTTATGAAACCAACTTATTACACCATATGAAAGCCCTGACTGAAAAGCAACAGGAAAAGAGAATTTTTATTTTGTCAATTTCCAAACCATATCCACTCATAAAATCACAAATAAAGCTACACTACTATTTGTAGTAAATAACTCAAAAATGACCATCCCTTTCCTTTCCTCATTGAAGGAAGCCAAAATCAAAGAGCAGATCTGCAGCAAAATACTGCCACTCTAGATCAATGTTTTGAACCCCCACAATCATTATTAGTATCATCTGAGACTTGTTCTTGGTTCTCAAGGTCTCAGTGACGTGGACCCATTACCAAAAGTCTCCTTGTCTTCTTCTATACTTCTTCTAGTCTACAGTCTACCTGGGACCACATCGCCACCATTCCCATCTCCATACTCTCTTCTATTACTGGCAAGGGTATACTTTCCAACTGTCTTTTCAAGTTTCTCTTGATCCTAATTGAGCTCTCCCCTGTCTGGTAACATTTATGATCAATTAGATTAGCGCATAATTCCTCAAATAATTCACAACTGTTTCATACAGATAAGGACACAACAGTGAATAGTTAATTGATTAATATGGGCAAGAGAATGTCTAAAACAGCGCCCATGCGCCTATACACACATACACACACGGCTGGGTGCAGTAACACATGCCTATATTCCCGTGACTCAGGAGGCCAAGGCAGGAGGATCAAAAGTTCCAAACCAACCTCGATAATTCATTGAGACCCGGTCTCAAAATAAAATGCAAAATGGGCTGAGGTTGTGGCTCAATATTTGAATGCCCCTGGGTTCAATCTTTGCACAAAACAAAAAACATCATGATAATTATTACATTCCTCCTTTAACATGTTTTGTCATTGCCTATAAGGCAGCACAACAGAACTGGTAAGACACAACACTATTTACTAAACACATTTCGTCATTTCTCTTCAATTTAGACTCCTAGTCAGGCTGACCACATCTCCACTATCTGCTAAACACGTTTCTGTTAATTTCCTATTTCTAGTTTTAGTTTTACTGTTTCCTCCATGAAAATTTCATTCTCCTATCTAAACAAGTCTTTCAAGGCACAGCTCAACAAACACTTCATCCACCAATCCTTCCTTCCTCAGAGACCAGAGCACACTCTGCTGTGTTCTAAAGTTCCCAGGACATATACATGTAGGGTCTCATTACTCATCATCAAGTGCTTCCTTGCATTATTTAAATGACAAGATGAGTCACAATCACTGAAATAAGAGCAAATAGCAAATCCTTCCACCACGTAAGGAATCTTGCTGTATTCATGAAAGAAAAACCTGGCTACAGATGAAAAGAAACGCTAGCCAGAGATGATAATCTACAGCCCACAACCTGTGATCCCTCTAAACTTTCCACAAAAGTGTGTCAAAAAAAAAAAAAATGTACTTTTTATGACAAAAGGGACCTTGGCTTTTGATCAGATGGCAACAGAGCAACCCTAAAAAGGACAAGTTCTGATCTAGGAAATAATTTTCTTGGATATCATATAGTAATATTATATTATTGGATATTACACAATAACTTTCCAGTAATTTCCCTAAGTATACTATGGTCATTTTTTAGGTTCAAATTTTAATTTTGGGAAGTATATTAAATTCAGGAGAAACACAGAGATATAATAGTTCCCTGAAAATTTAGCAAGGCAGAGAATAGTTCTTGCTTTCAAGGAACTCACAATCCAGCACGGGCTATCAGACAAAAAAATCACAACACAAGGCAGAACACAGGTAACTCCTTTTCTGAAGGAGATACTAAGTAAAATGAAGTTTAAAGCAGGCCGGCATGAAAAATTTTTCGTTTGGAGATAAAGAAAGGAGGTTAACAGTGCTAGACCTTGAAAAAATTAGGATTTAAATTGGAAATGGAGAATGGAATAAAACATGATGAAAAGCAATAGGAAGAAAGATCGGAAGGGTAAAATGTAAGAAAATGCACCAATTTCCAGTAGAAACGGAATTCTTCCTTCTAAACAATGGCTCTCTATAGGAAGCTTTGGGAAGCTGAAGTTCCTTAAAATACTTTGAAGTCTTGGGACAGTGGTTTCCAGGTATGTTATTAGAGTGTCCAGTAGAAGAATGGGTAAAACAACCTACGCACCCAAAAACAAAACAAAAAAAAAAACTGATGGCCCATGGGACAAAACGACAATGATCACATGTGGTGTAACTATAAATATACCCCTTGCCACATCGGCTAATATAGTTATGGGAAGTCAAAACCCCAACAACAGATTAATTTTCAAAATAATGATGCTTAGTGCTAAAATAGGGCACACAGTAAAGCCACTCCTACTTTTGTATTTCTGAATAAGATAATTTTGATATAATCAAGCTAAACACTTGTGAGTTTCTGTTCAAATCCCAATAATTATCCAGCCTCGCAAAACCTGAAAAAATTATTTGAAACCAGAGATCAATAAATCAAAAAGAATTCTACCTCCCCACAGTTAAGTAAAAAAGAGAACCAGATTTTTGTTCATAAGAGATGAAAGACAAATTCTTCTTAAATAACAAGGGTGAGGTTGGGTTAGACTGGAAATGGAAGGACTGAATCAATAATGATCATAAAGAAAAGGCACAGAAAGTTGATTTTTATCAAGGTAGGCCACCTGCTAGGGATCTACAGGGAGTGCTTGCAGTTAACCTCTATGGGAAAAAGTCTGCTAATTAAAAACTTAGGGTTGGGGGTGTAGCTCAGTGGTAGAGCACTGGCTCAGCATACACTAAGCCTTGGATTCAATACCCAGTACTGTCTTACCTCCTAGCCAAAGAAAACTTACATAGACATACACATTCACATTATTACACAAATTTCTTTTGGTAAATTTCATATAGTTAGCTTTGTTATCTAGTTGTCTTATCAATCAAAAATCTACTATTTATGACAGAAACTAAAGATAAAATGTGGTACAACTAATCTCAAAAGACCATAAGCTCATTTCCCAATAGAAACAGCATTTGTAAACTCCAGTCTCTCAAAACTAAAAGTCTATATTTATGTTCCAGTCAAAAACTAAGGAGTAACAGAAATTCATGGTCCATCAAACTGCTTTTGTGGTACTCAACAAGATGATGAAACTACATGCTCTCCTTTTATAGTTCAGACAGCTGATTTTTCTGTCAGAAAAAAAGAACCAAACAGAAGAATCACTAAGCCCTCAAATTAGCCCTACTGTGCCTTCAAAAGCAGAAAATACACATACAAAAATTCCCCAGAAACATTTGAATAAAAGAACTAAGTAATCTAACAGAATTATTTACATGTGTTTTCCTTTAATCACATTCTAACTTTTGAAGGGACCAGACTGTTACCAGTGTTATCTACAGTAACTAACTTAAAGTCAAGACTGATGAGATGATTTGGCAACGCACTCCTGATGGTGGTAGGTAATAGCTCACTATTTTAAAAACAAAGCAATCCAGAAGCACCACAACTATATATATCTTCCAGGAAAGTAATTTAGCATCTCAGAAGGTTGTGATTCCAGGGGTAAGGTCACCTCACCCAATCTCCAAGTGATGAAGAGAGAGAAGAGCCAAAGGAAGTACACAAAGAGCAGAGTGCTCTCTTGCCAGTTAATAGCACCATGAGAACTAGCTTTTGAGGGGAAAGACAGAATTTGTAAACCCCCACTTCACTGTAAGGATTAATAGGGCTGGCTAATGACAATCTAAAATCATGTCACCCTCCCCCATCCCCTCATTTTAAGAAGCTGAATAATGTGCTGGCTAGAGGGAGAATAGAAAGGGTGACAGAGACACACACAGTACCTGTTGTTGAGAATTGTAGTCAAAAAGTCCCACAGTTGCTGCTGCTGAGTCCACAGGCACCTGCGTGCCTGAATAATCAAACTGAAGAGGCTCCATGCCCACATGTTCCATGGGGTCCAAGGGGACACTCTGGGACTCCATGTTGGAGAAATCCTCCACAGGCTTGGCACCATTGGTGCTGGTCAGCTGCGCTAAGCCCTCAGAACCATTCTGGTTTGGACCCAGAAGATCCACTTCATTAGCAGAGTTCTGGCAATTACCAGGGGTACGGCTAAACAGAGAAAGTAAAGGGCATTAAACCTTATTTTGAGCAGGGAAGGACACTATAGCAACCCCATGTTTAAGGACAATGTCCTTGACATAGCTCATTATTAACAATGTTTAAAGCTATTTCAACAAAATACCCAGAGATCCTTTATGGTGCTTACAGGTAATATCCTCTGAAATGATGCTTCTATTGCCTGCCTTCCCACCTTCCCGCCCCTTAAATTACATTAAATGCTATTAGTTTACAATCCCTTTACCAATAAGTCCATATTTCAGGAATATATAAATTGAAAGAATTGCTACCTGTGCCATCCATGAAAACAGAGGTACCTACCAAGACACACATAGTAAAATATGGCCCCCCAAAGCAACATCTACTCTCGTAAATATAAAACCAACGCGAGAAGTTGGTTTCTAGGAGAAATTCCCCATCTCAGAGTGATTCTTCAAAAAGTGTGATTGGTATTACTGACCAATGGTAAACTCTCTTTCCCTTCCAAGAAACCAGAAGCAGACCATCTCAAAATAGTAAAAACTAATCCATTATTTATGATATGTCCCTGATAACAAGATAATTCTTAAAATCAAAACCGATAAAGGTATGATTTATCATCCAAACCAGGACACATCAAAGAACCCCCCCCCCAAAAAAAAAAAGCACTACTGCATAATTACCTGGGACATAGTTATAAATGAGTCCTATTCTAGGTATCCTGAGATATACCACCATGCTAAGTACGGAACTGCAAGATGACAATATCTACAATCAAACTAACATACACTGTCGAGGGAATACAGCAATGCCCTTCATACCTAAAAGGAATCATGTAGGTGGCACATATATATACCATCACCACTTCTTCCTCTACTTCTCCCCCTCCTCCACCTCCTCTTCCCCCCCATTAAATATCCCAAAATATTGCTATTGGATGCTTGAAATTCAGGGTAAAGAGACCACCTGAACTCTGAAGGACCTTAAGAAAATGTTTATCACCCTGTGCATCAGATTATATTCAAATACTATAATTCTATACACATTCAAGATAATGAATCAGAAATATTAATCAACTGGCACTTGTTCTACAAATGATTAAAAAAAATTTAATTTTGATTTTGATAGATGTTAGGATGGTGGGTGTGTGTATGTGTGTGGGGGGGAAGGGAGAGGGGGGATGAAAATACACACCCATTAGCTTCAGTCTGGCATTAAATTATTGATCATATATCACTAAATAGTTGACTTTTACAGATTTTAAAAATTATGTACCATAACTAAAGTTATCATACATAAAAAAGAAATATCTGCCAACTATGGAAGACAAATAATACTGTGTATATTAAATCACAAGGTAAAATCTGCTAATAAATCATAACCACAGGAGGGATGAGAGGTATCCATGGAAGGGAAATGTTTAACAACAAGTCATTTAAGCCACATCTCTGGATATTCAAAGTGAGGAAAGTGATACCTCACCCACCTACCTCAAAATGATCTTATGAAACTCAAATGAGGTAACGCATGGGTTCTCAACTATTCTTCTAATGTGTCAGAGGGATTTGACACACTTTCATTAATAACCACAACTCTTTAATACAGTAATATAGAAGAAACTTGGGCAAAGTTCCAAGATACCTATCCCTGGTGATTTTGCCATTTGAGAATTACTGAGATGATCTTTACAGGATAAGAGACAATCTTAATGAATTTTCAAATTTTATCAATCATTTGTATAGAGTAAATTCTAGAGCTCTATACAAATGCAGAATCTACCATTTTGGCAAAGCATCAGGCAATAACAACTCTTAAAAAATTCCACCTTACCAGCTAATTTACATTTTGGGCATGGCCTATACTAGATGCAATTCTTAAAAAGGAAACATGATGGGGGGAGGGGGGAGGAGTAAAATATAAGTAAATCAAAACAAACAAAAACCCATAGCCCCCATTTTTAAAAAATCAGAAGTGTAAAACATACAAACCTAAAATCTTTGACGTCTGCATCAATCCCATTCTGCACTGGTAAACCATTGGTCTTGTCCATCACATCACCCTCCTCCTTCAAATCTCCTAGCTTATCTCCATCAAACGTACCCTTGTTCTTCTTTTCACCTTTGTCGTTTTCATCACTGTCTGCATCCCTTGGGCCCTGTTTAAAAAATAGCTTCAGCTTCACTAATCATCATCAACTAACAGTAGTGGGCAACCACTGTGGACACCAGACTACACTAGAGGCTAAGCAGAACAGGAGAGTGTCTTTCAGACATTACAATCTAATTAACAAACAACACAGAGGCAGGAACACCGCAGAAAGTCTTGCCAAATGGGGGAGACATACATATATTTACATTACAAAGTTTAGGACAGTCTTACCATACCCAAAGTCCCCACCACCCCCACTGGTTTTGTGTTTGTATGCTCGTTTTGCTTTTACCCTTTCTGTCCAAAAGCCAACCACAATTTTCTATCTTTTGATCCCCCTTCTCTATTCTCAAATCTACACCTACATAATAGCTAGATTCACAAAATAACACCCAGGTATGATAACTAACAAAATAGAGGGAAAGTGTTAATAAGCCCATAAAATGTCATACTTCCTCTTTATCTTAGGAAAATCCCTTCTTACTTCCAAATAGTGAGGTAGTTGTGGTCTAACACTGTTTCAATTCAGTTTTTCTCTTCTGTCTTGACAGGACACATCCCCTGTCAATTTGTACCACCACACCCCAGTTTCAACCTATAAAACATAGGGCTCTCTGATCAATTCACTGATGGCCCTTAACTTTAAAATGTTTTAAAGCTTCAAAATAAACAGACCTAAAAAATAAAAATAATACACCTGTTAAATTCTTTTCATGAAACTACCCTGCCATCTTCCACTACCTGCCTATTTCTAGGCAAATTATTCTTGAGATAAGTGGGGATATTCTGAAGTACTTGCTACCATATAATTTATATCTGAAATGTTTCAAATTACAAAGCTTAAAACACTGAACCTAAAAGAATTGATCTGGTTCAGAAACAGTTATATCCTTCCTGCCTTCTGAGGAAATTATGTCTCCTATTCCTAACATCCGAAGTTAACCCCTGAACACAAAGTAAATTCACCTTGATTTCCAAAAGGAAAAAAAACTCAGACAGTAACTTGACATGACATAGAGAACTTTAAAGAATCTTACACCAAAGAGTACCAAGCAGCCTTAGCTTTTGAAAATTAGAGGGATGCAATCTTGCTGTTTCCCACCACTGATTCCTGGTTTAATGAAGAAAAATGTGCAGTCCAAATTAAAGCTGATGGTATAAGGCAAAGCCAATCAACAAAGAATAAGAGCTACTGCGCAGAATTCCCAGTCATCAAAAACAATTGTGAACATGCGTCTGTGGGCAGGGACAGGTCCATAGAGTTAAAATCACTAGATGTCCTCAGGGTAGTTCTTGGAAATTATTGGCCTGGAAAGATTAACTCAAGGATCCTGATGTTAGACATTCTGACTAATTTAGAGCCCATTTTACTTTTAAATCATGCTATATTCAAATGTGATACAGAAAAAGAAAGTTTTCAAGAATAATATGAAAAAAAAAAACCACATAAGATAAGGCACTTAGAAAGGACATAAAACTTAGCTTCATGTGACATCAAGATGGTAAACAACAGCATTGGCAGCCATGGAAATGAGCCTTTCAGAGTAGAATCTTTCAAGTTTGGACTGCTGTTGAATCAAAGACTGAGTAAGCACTACACTGAGATCCCAAAGCAAAGTAGCAATGACAGAGCTCTAAAGACAAAAACAATCTTTTAAGATAACCAGAAACAATACCTTTCTTCACACTTCAAAGACAAAACTGACAGAAGCTATTTATTTGTTCGCTTTCATACCCCTAGCACTAAATAGAGAATCTGGCAGAAGCATAACAAATATGAGCTTAAAAAATTTATAAGAGGATCAAAAAATACTATAAAACTATACTACTAAATATGAAGTATCCTCCTGGTATCTTTATTATAATCAAATATTATCCCAAAAGGTAGTAATGTGGTATAGATAATATATAACACTCCCTGAATCAGAATCCATAAATGTCTAAAGCAAAAGAACATTACAAGGATCATCCCACTGCCACTCAAAAGGAATCTTCACAAATCAAAATCAACTCCAATATTTCACAAGAAGTTTAAAACATCTACATGTAAAAACTCAAAGGAAAGAGGACAAAGCAGCAGTAGCAAGTTTCCATAGGCAAGAAAACTGATGGCAGAGGATATTCACTGGCTAAATCAGTGAATATCTTTCCTATGCAAGGCTTGCTTAGGATCTGCTCACCCCGCTACAGCCTTACCACTAATAGTTACCTTCTCTATTATACTGCCAAACACTTGTTACTCAAACCATTTCCCTGGATGCAGCTGCTTTTCAACAATACTGTACAATACATTCCTGCAAAACATTGCATCCTATTTCCCACTCAGAATAAACTACCAATGTGTCAGCTGAATGGTAGGTTCCTTCTTTTATAGGGGAGGAATGAGAGATGTTTCCATTTCTTAATCTGAATAGCTATTTTCATTTTGTAGAAATCCATGATAATGAACATTTATGACTAGTATACCTTTCTGTACATGGGAAATAGTTCAATTTAAATGTTACATAAGGGCTAGGCTTATAACTTAATGGTAGAGCCTAGGCTTAGCATGCACAATGCCCTGGGGTTCAATTCCAAGAACTGAGGAATAGGGCAGGGGAGGTGAACAGAATATATACATTTCTCACTTAAAAAGAAAAAAAAAAAAACCAAACCTCAATAAATCAACAATAGTTCTCAATGAAACTCACTGGCTGTCAAGCCTGACTTCTGAATGATACCAAGAGGACAAATAAGAAACAAATTTGTCAAAGTCTATTATTAAAAGATAGTTATCAGGTTCAGGATTATAGAAATGGCCTCTTAGGAATGTTAAGATCCTAGAGAGAACAAAAGAAGGATACACATGGGCTGGTAAATTTTATATTTTACTTCTTCTTAAATATTTGAAGGTAAGGAATTCACAGCTATATGGTCTTTCAGAAGGTAATGACACAGTGCACCAAACCTATATTCTATCTCAACAGCTAACACTTACTGGTCACAGGACTTGGACAGGTCATTTAATCTCTGAGTCTTAGTTTTCTCATCTATAAAACAGGGATAATTTTGTTTAATAAAGAGTAGTTATGAACATAATGAAATAATGCATGTGTATACGTTTTATGAAATTAAGTCATTTTATACAAATGTAACATAATATTAGTAAAAGGGATGCACTGGTATGGTATTTCTTATGTAACACTATGTAAGACAGCAAGATTAAAAATCTCAAATATCCCAATTAAGTGGTTTAGCTCTCAAATCCACACGTAGAGTCAATATGGCCTTCCCATGGCTACATTTTAACAGTGCAGTGGTTCTATAGTGAGAGCTGATCATCAGTCTTTTTCAAAACTTACAGATTCTGTGCACAGAGATTCTGATTAAATTGGGCTGTTAGAGGCACCAGCAAATGTTATAAAAACTTTTTCCTCCAATAACTCTGATAAGCATCCACAATTGAGAAATGACATAATTAAGTCCAACATAAAAATCAGAAGGCAAGGCTTATGGTTTCTTTTGTTCTGTGTTTTTTTGTTGTTATTGTTGTTTCTTTGTTTTTGTTTTTTTGAGAAGGAGTTACATATTTTCCAGTACGTAAGTGTGTTTAAACTCCTATTATTAGGTAAATGAATGAAAAAATAAGTAAGGATTAATAGCATGCTACTCTGGGCCTTCTTTTAGAGATAAATGTTAACCCAAGTTATAATGCTCAAACACAAACTCCAGTGATACTCAAAACGCAAGTGTCCATGCTGAAATTCTTTAGGGTGGGACCAAGAAGGTCACGATGAGGTCCCAGACTCCAACAGAGATGGAAGACTATGTTTCACTGCCACATATCAAAGAGCTGGGAGAAAAACACACATAGGGAGAAGAACCACATGTTTTAGATCAGAAGTCTATGTGCTTATGGCTCACATAAAAGGAATAATAGTTCTGAGTATATTCCTTAACTGTGAACCCACTCAGAAGAAGCGGAATTTAATTCCTCCTCTTACTGCAGTGATCATAAGACAAAGTTACACATGCAAAAATCACATTCAATGCAATTAGGAATTTTTTTTTTAATGAATACTTTTGAGTTATTTGCTTGACTCACTGAACATAAAAACCATAACAATGTTAACTAAAATACTGGTTTCTCCTGTATGCACTTAAGTTTTTCACAAAATGCAAAAAAACCTGAAATTCCAAATTCTTTTAAAGTACAATAGTTCACAGTTCCACTACTAATAAAATATTTCAAGAACTAAAAAATATGAATAAAAGTTCTAAATTGGCCATTTAAAAAGAATTCTAAATTTAACATATTAAATGTAATCATAGCTAGGCATGGGTGTGCACACTTGTAATCTTAATAACTTGGAGGTGAGAAAGGAAGATTCCAACTTTAAGGCCAGCCTCAGCAACTTAGCAAGGACCTTGTCTTAAAATAAAAATAAAAAAGGATTGGGGGGTGTAGCTCAATGGTAGAGCATTTGATTAGCATGTGTGAGGTCCTGGGTTCAATTCCTAGTATTACAAAAAATAAACATGGTCCTTTTATAAGAAACACAACTCATAAACCAGAATAGCACAGTAGAAAGCAATATTGTTCTGAATTGAAATTAAAACCAAAGTTTGAACCCAGGCCCCCCATGTTTCTTAATATTGAACTTCTTGTTTTTTTGGTTTTTTAAAATATTTTTTTAGTTGTCAATGGACCTTTATTTTATTTATTTATATATGGTGTTGAGAATTGAACACAGTGCCTCACACATGCCAGGCAAGCGCTCTACCACTGAGCCACAATCCCAGCCCCTCGAACTTGTTTTTCTCATGTATAAATTAATGGAGACAATACCTTAAAGGATTGTTCAAGGGATTAAATAAAGCAATTCATAAAATTACAACCTTTTCTTTTTCTTTCTTTCTTTTTTTTTTTTTTTTTTTTCTTGTATGGGGGATTGAACTCTAAGGCACTGGATCACTGAGCCACATTCCCAGCCCTATTTTGTATTATATAGAGACGAGGTCTCACTAAGTTGCTCAGCATCTCGCTTTTTGCTGAGACTGTCTTTGAACTCGCAATTCTCCTGTGTCAGCCTCCAGACCCATTGGGATTACAGGCATGTGCCACCCTGCCCAGCACTACAACTCATTTTTTAAGGAAAAAAGAAAAATCCTTAAAAGTGTCTTCCCCAATTTTTACCCACTTCCTTTTTCATGGAGGGATACTGGGGACCTCAATCCCACTTCCAAAGGCTTAAAAACTGCTCAACATCCTGTCCCCTAGACTCCAAAAGAAACTGTTCCAGCTCTAATAATTAAATGCTTTGTGCAACAGGATTTTCTGAAACTTGTATATGGATCAACCTGCCACCAACTATATAATTTATCAAATCTGAGGCACAATCATTCTGTGTGCTCCAAAAAAAGGGGGGGGGAACACTAAAAATTAAAGGATGACATACTATCACTTGAAATAAGCATCCCAACTTCAGAATGAGCAAAAGTAGAGGAATACTGACTGTAGAACACCGCCTATTCCAGGCACTGTATACAGAATCACCCAATTCCTGATGTGCAGAAAGATAAGAGCGGTCAACTCTGCTATGATATCCAAGAATAAAAAGAAAACATCTTACATATGGAAAGTGGTGTTTGTTTTTATTAAAGATAAAGACCTCCCTGAAAAAAGTTGTTTATTTGTTTTTTAAGTTACCTAGTCAGTATATAAAAACCTGAAACTAAAATAGAGCATGTAATTTAAGGCATGGCCAAATCAGAAGGGACTCTGCCTTGTACGTTTCTCATAGCCTCCTAATGACTTAATCCTCCAAGACTCTTATTGCAGTGCTCATCAAACTTAATGTGCATATATATCACTGAAACATAGTATCTTAACAAAAATGTAGGTTTTGATTCAGTAGGTGTCAGGCACGGTCTGCATTTCCAATATGCTCCCAAAGGACACTAATGCTACTAGTATATTGGCTCTGAAGAGCAAAACTTTAGAAGGTAAAGCATTTCCATATGTATTACACAGTCACACAAATTAAGACTTTCTTGGGTTTTATTTACCCCTATTTTGTAGATGAGGAAATTAAGGTACAACTGAGACTCAAATCCCTCATTTCCATCTGTGTACACTGTCGCAAGTTTTTATACAAAAATCAAAATAAAGCAGCAATGGTTACCTAAAATAAATGCAGTGAAGCCTAGAAAAGCAAATTATCAAGTTTTGTAACCCAAATGAATTGCTATAATTGTCGATGCATCCTCCGGGTCAGAAAGCAGTCACTCTACAGAACAAGTAAAGGAAAGATGTGTTTTTTAAAGCACTTTCTTCTACAAGGTTGGAATGGTCTTTGCCCTAACAAAACTTTAATATGGTTTTCTCATTTCCCTACACACCATGAACCAACAAGGTGGAAATTATGATCCACTGTTCAGACTGGCTAGGCATCAACCTATTTGAAGATCAGCTGGCATTCAAGAAGACCAACAGCAAGCTCCTTAGATGAGCAATTTTATCACAGGCCTCAAAAAAAAAAAAAATCTATCTGATTTTTGTAACTCTCTATACTAGGTTTGGAATTGGAGAAGCCATCTGTCTTATACCAGGAATAAATAAAGGATACAAAAAGGAAAGGAATATTAAAGACTTGATTGGTATTATGAGTTTTCCTACTATTCCAATAAGTATTGCTTTGAAGGTTGGGATTCATTATGCACAATGATAAGAATTTACATTAAGTGCTAAGATGATGATTATTATTCTGATTTATCACAGAAGCCAAAACTAATAAACTGTTCAATCAAAACAAACTCGGGAAGGCTCAAGGAAGGTAGACAAAGAGCCAAATACATTCATTCATTTCAACTATAAAAGAGGAAACCTTGCTGAAAATGGAAAACCTTTGTAGAATGAGATTTCTTTAGTTATGAACCATCTTCACCTAAAAAGTTCAGGTCTTGGTGATCTGTGTCACAGCTAAGAATGCCCTTTTAGGACTCACTTTGAATCTACAATTACTATGCCATCAGAGAGTGTTTTCAGCTCTTGAGGAAGTAAATCGGAGTTTCTCCATGACTCACTGGAAGTCATGTTTGTAGAATCACTCAAAAGGAAAAATAAATGGATGCTGTGACCCATAAACTACCAAGCTCCACTCTTTAGAAATTTATCTACAATAAGCAAATATCCCATTGTCCCTCTTCTCTGAACTCAACACTCTGAATGAATGGAATGCAATGGGATGGAATGGAAGGAAGGAAGGGAGGGAGAGAGGGAGGGAGAAAATGCTCGCCTTTTTCAAGAAGATGCATGTGTACCATGACAACCATAAAGTGATTCAGGTTTCCATGCACATAACTTTGATTAGGTGTCATCCTGATCAACAGGCAGAGAAAAGTCAATTAGGTATAAAATCAGTAGGATACAACCCCAAATGTGGTTAGTACATCACTGATCTTCAGGACTCCATCCACCGGAAAACTGTACATGCCAGCATGGTGGCTTGATGCCACTGTTCAGTCCTCCTTTAGCACTCTCTAGATGCAACTCAAAATATGGACTAATATTTCAGTACACACAATCTTCCTTCTGAGAAGAAGCTAGAACACAGATTTGGAGAATTGTCACTTGTCTGTATGCCTACCTCAGAAGCTTACTTCAGATAATTTACTTTATCTGGTTGTTAGAGTTCAATCTTCTGACCTCATCTATCCTGAAGTCTAATCTCCTCTGGTCACAGTATTTTGAAAGTGCTGAAATTTACGAAGTCTCCCCTAACAACTAAGAATAAAACTCACCTTTACAAAAACAAATATTAAGATATTGAATCCAAAATATTTAGTTTTTGTCATAAAAACCATTTCTAGTAAAATGATCCTTTAACCAAGGAAAACTAGTGGAGAAACTGGCGTTAACTCAGTCCCACCATTTTCTCTTCCTTCCGATCCCAATGAGTTGTCTGTCTCCTCTAAAATTCACTTTATCCAGGTGCATGCCTTATGGCTAATGCCCATGAACTAGAAACTGGCCACACAGAGAATTCACAGTCAGAGTCACAAAGATTCCAGTTCACTACACTAACAACTCACTAATTTTTGTCCACCAGCAAATACCTAAAAGTTACAGACTGTGTACAGATTGCAGCACTTCTTCTGCAGATCCTGTATTCATAAAATGAGGAAAGTGTGAGACCAGAAAGAGAGGTAAGCTGGAGAAGACAGTGAAAAATAGAACTAACTCATTGTTCCTGTGAGCAATAGGATCAAGCCAAATAATCAAAGGGTAGAACTTCTTCCCAAGCAGCCCCTTGGGAAGGTTCCAAATCAAGAAGCGTTGTCTATCTGATACACAAGCTACTAAACCTAACTTGATCTTTGCAGGGTCAAAAGACCCAGAGGCAATCAGGTCAGTTTTAGAATGGCTAGTACTCAAGAACTGTACTTGACACTTGAGGAAGCTATACCCTTGAACTGCTTTTATTCTAAGAAGTTTGAAGCTACATGGAGGAAAATAAGACCATACCTCTAGTATCTAAGAACAGACA
This sequence comes from Callospermophilus lateralis, assembly GCF_048772815.1. Classification (NCBI taxonomy): domain Eukaryota; kingdom Metazoa; phylum Chordata; class Mammalia; order Rodentia; family Sciuridae; genus Callospermophilus; species Callospermophilus lateralis. The sequence continues at coordinate 122,244,510 of NC_135311.1, read as the reverse complement.
CAGGAAACTAAAAATACTGAGTAACAAATGCTTTCAAACAAAGGAAGTAAGATAGTTATGAAAGCAAAATTACTAATATGATTTGGAGAAAATACAGTCATGTAAATGCTTGCCATCTGGTGGTATTTGCCCCAAGTGGCTTTAAGAAGAAGGGGTTTTGGAAAGGTACCAAACAAATTGGGTCAGGAGAAGCAGCAATACAGATTCATCATGTTTCTTGAGGCCTTCCTAGCTGGAACTTAGAACATAAAACCAGTTATAGAACAGAAAACAAGAAAGACTCAAATGGAAATGCATCTTAAGACTTCTAGCACTACAAAGTCAATGATATAAAGAAAGAAACACTCCAGGAAAGGCTATCAAAGATGCTGGAGAAAACTGCCAAGATTTAACAGAAAGAGGCTATAGGCAAAGAGGTCAGTGGCAGTGAATTTTTAAAAACTACTGTAAATAAAGAATTACTAGAACATCTAATTTCCTGATAGGCCAGCTGTGAGAAGCAAAGCTATTTAAGGAGGGCCAAAGGTGAGTCTATAATTAAAGCCCAGCTTGCAAAACAAGAATGATCCTACTTATCTGGTTCATTTTAAAGTTCCTTGGGTATCAGTAAATCACTGCTCTCAGATCTATAATTCCCCACCAATAACTAGCTTCAACTCATTTTTACATTCCCTCTCTTTTCTGCTTTTTGTTTTAAACTAAGAATGATATTTTCTGGTAAGCCAATGAACTAAGACACAGACTTCAAGTTCTTATCTCACCTTACTATCAATGGGTAGACCCCCTACCCATTGGGGGGGGAGTACTTCTCTATTTTTCAAAGTTTAGTTTATATCTTACATCTCCTACTATACACTGAGCTCTATTTACAATGAAAATGTTTTTAAATACCCTGTAATTAGTGATGTGAGTATCTAAAGAAACTAAATGGGCATGTTTTGCTTTAGGGGGAAAGAGAGAGAGAGAGAGAGAGAGAGAAAGGAACAAGTTCCTCAAGCCAACTTACAAATCCTCCTTTTCTTAGACAGGAATCGCCCGGGGATGAGCTCAACACATACTCCACCATGCTAACGCCTAGTCCCCCACTCTCCGATCGTGGGGACAGTACAGAATTGACCTCACTGTTCACATGGAAACTCTGACCAGGTCTTCTCTGCACCATGATTGGCTGGGAAACTGAATGATCTACAAAAAAGATACACAAGCATGATACAGTGCAGCCAGAGGCCCAAACAAATTATGAGCGATGTCTCATGGATAAACCAATGTCTGGGAATCAGGAAACCTGTTATGGTTGAGCTGAGCCAAAATATTCTGTTGTGTCTTTCACTAAGTATTGATACTCTACATAAACTAAAGAAACTAAACACACCCCCTCATTTACCCAGGACAACAGAGGAATACAGCAGTTCACATAACTGGTTCTTCTAGCTGAGTGGATAAATTAATGTTTACCCCTTTCAAGTAGCAGCATTTCATTAATATATTTTATTGGTAATATCACTAAAACAATGTGATTTTACTTCCCTTTTTAAAACCAATATAACTTTATCTTTTCTGATAAATCACTGGCATCATGAGCTTCCTAACAGTGTGCTATAAGTACATCAGATTTTGGGTTTTGTCTCCTTCCTTCCTAACATGTTTCATTTCTTTCTGCTGTCAGTGTCTCTACAAGTTCTCCCCACCCCTCTTCAGGGGTAGACTATCACAAGAATATCTATGCTCAGCGAATTTATTTGGCCCCAATCACATATAAAGATTGATCATCCCATATATGGTATACAGGGGCAAGATAGGAAGGGGGGACATAAACTTCAAATGGCAGGCAAGGGCCTTTCTAATTCCAAGTATGCTGACAGCAGTACAAAATAAAAAGTGATAGCTAAAATTATGGTCGTTATTAAGACCATTTCTATGTGGCTATCACTTCAGAAAATTTTGAAGATTTGATTTTGTTAATCATTTTAATATATTACATCATATAAGCTCCTTAATGGCAGTTATACTACAGAACAGGACATTTGCTTGACATGCTTATGTCGCTGATGTAAAATTCATGACTTGCCAATTGCTGAGGAAAGGAGCTCTAAGACAGGCATAAATCACAGTACAGATGCTAGATCTAGATTACCTGATGTTCCCCAGGCACTGTCTCGCCATTGATCACCCAGGAATATTCCTTTTGGTCCATCTTTGCTGGATTCATCTGTTTCCCAAAACTTTTTACCTGGCAAGAGCTGCTGCAAATTAAAAATAATAGATGCTTTTAAAGAATTCATAAAGGATGAAAGTACAGCAGTCAACACTTTCTTTCAGACAAGGGTACTGAAGATATTCATGTGCCCTGAAAGTCTTTAATCAAAGTGTTCTGACTATACAGCTATGGTCAAAGCACTACTGTATATTTGGTAAAAGACATAAAAAGGTCTAAGGCAAAAGGGGACACTGATCAGACTATCCAATGGAGGCTCAGCATAAATATCTAGAATTATTCACTTAGCCTATGCCAAGATTTTTAAGGGGAAGGGAAGGGAAGCAAACTAATATTGGCCCTATTAGCTACTGCCTGCTAAGAGGATTCTTGTTGAATAAGAAAGTACCTACAACTATTAAAACACTGCTAACTACATGTGTACTACCTACTGACACTGGAGCATGAACCCAGCTATGAACCCCAGATATGAAATGCTAGAGGCAAAATTCACTTTTTAATACACAAAGATTCTATTCTGGAAACATTTCCCAACCACAACACTAACCTATTTCAAGATTTTGAAAAGACAGAAAAGTTTTCTGTCCATTACGAGAAAGGAAATAAAATCTCCTAACCTCTGTTAATTTTAACAATATTTCATAGTATGCCATTTAAATGTCTTCAAAAATCATAGTTCTCAGAAATGTAGGCATCATTGCTCCTAAACCAATGAGAACTTTAAACTAGTTTCAACCAAAGAAATGCTAAGCAACCTTCAAGCAAAATACAGTACAGTTTTGCACACGATCAAAGCATCAGTGATAGGGAATTAAGAACTCCATCATTCTTGGTTCTGGTCATCAGCTTTACACACAAAAATGCCCCCTCTTGTTTCCTCTAATTATGT